>NC_134359.1:285099588-285399588 GCF_048569485.1 Anomaloglossus baeobatrachus | reverse complement strand
TATTAAAAAAAACAAGCTACTCTTATTTGTCTAATAGACCTTGAAAGTCATGTGAAATATAAGAGCCAATGTATGGGAGACGGTGAGGGGAAGCTCACCAGGTTCTCTGCAAACCACACCGATGCACGAGCGTGGCTGGCCACCACATATATAAGCGAGGAAGGAAATCCAGCATCAGGTTCTTTCTTAAAAGTGGGAACCACTTTTAAGAAAGAACCTGATGCTGGATTTCTTTCCTTCCTCAAATATAAGAGGCTGGTGTTGTGTGGACAACCACTAGATCTTTTCCAGGCCTGACATTGAATCTTACACAATATCTTTTTGTCTTCTTTAGATAATTCAGATCATCTCAAGTAAGAATATCTTCCAGACTGTGCCACCCACCCTAACCAGTGCTATCCCAGCATCAAACCTCTTACCATTAACCCTTAGTATCAGTAAAATAAACCAAATAAACTGGACATACAGCCAGGTATGTAAACTGTATACTGCTACCTCAACATCTTGATATTTGAAAGAAGACACAATATTTTATTTTAATACACATATTTTCTTTAGGCACAAATAATTTTCCAGACAGTACTTATCCAAATTACGGACTACTCAAAGTAAGTGTGACTTATTTGAATTATATAAAACTGCATACCCGCTGTGTATTTCAATACCTTAAGCATGCTAAAGCCATATTGAAATGTGCATCTATTAGCACCTTTAAGCTCCAAGAATTTATCTAATCTAGCATGGTCGTCTATTATTTTTAATGCACAGCAATACGCACAGCTTACCATAGTGATATCAGCTGGTTACGAGTTTCTGAAGCTGTCCATACTGTCCAATGGTGATAACATTTATTTAACAAAGGACTTTGTTTTCTGAGAGAACTTCTTTTACCCCTTCACGACCGGACGATTTTTCGCTTTCCGTTTTTTTTTTCACCATTCTTCCGAGAGACGTAACTTTTTTATTTTTCAGTCAATATGGTCATGTTAGGGCTCAATTTTTGCAGAATGAGCTGTACTTTTAAATGAAACCATAAGTTTTACCATATAGTGTACTGAAAAACGGCAAAAAATTTTTCCAAATGCAGAAAAATTGCAAAAAAAAGTGCGATAGCACTATTGTTTTTGAGATATTTTGTTCGCTGTGTTTACTATATAGTAAAACTGACGTGTGAGGGTGATGCCTCAGGTCTGTGCGAGTTCGTAGACACCAAACTTGTATAGATTTCCATTTATATAAGGGGTTAAAAAAAAATCGGAAGTTTGTCCCAAAAAAGTGGCGCACGTTTTACGCCATATTCCGTGACCCGTAGCGTTCTCATTTTCAGGATCTATGGCTCAATGACGGCTTATTCTTTGCGTCTCAAGCTGACGTTTTTAACCGTACCATTTTTGCGCAAATGCTACATTTTGATAGCCTGTTATTGGATTTTGCGCAAAAGTTGTGGAGACAAAGACATAATTTTGGCGTTTGTATTTTTTTGCCGCTACTTACTGATCAGAATAATTGATTTTATATTTTGATAGATCGGGCATTTCTGAATGCGGCGATACCAAAATATATTTTTAATTTTTTTAACCCTTTAATTTTCAATGGGGCAAAAGGGGGGTGATTTGAACTTTTAGGTTTTTGGGGTTTTTTAAATTTTTTAAAACCTTTTTTTTTTACTTTTTTTAATTTTACTAGTTCCTCTAGGGGGCTATATGGATCAACAATCTGATTGCTCTGCCCTATCTGCTGATCACAGCTACACAGCTGTAAACAGCAGATATGCTCACTTTCTGCTGCACTCGGCTCCGGGCCGAGTGAAACTGAAAATAATTCATGTGTGGTACACGAGTCATCACATGACTCTGTGCTACCATGAAAACCACCGGAAGTCACGTGATCACGTCACGTGACTTCCGGTATCGGGCGGTAAGTAAATGTTTACCGCCGATGCCGTTATAATGGCGCTGTCACATATAAGGGGATAAACGGCACGAGCAGATAACGATTCTGCTCGTACCTAGAAAGCACACATCTCAGCTGTGAAAATCAGCTGAGATGTGCGCCGATCGCGACATGCTGCCGGCGGCAGACCGCGGGCAGTAACACTATGACCACTAGGACGTAATATTACTGCCTGCGGTCGTTAAGGGGTTAATATTGGAACTTAAGAAATTAGTAAAGGTGCTGAGTGTGACATCGTTCTACCAAAGGTTTGGGAAACCTATCTATATTTATTTTTTGGTAGTTGTAAAACACTGCGATGGAAGCTACCAATAATAATTTCTAGATAAGGAAATATATTGATAATGATTGTTAGGAAAAGCTTTCTATATTGGGAATGCATGCCATGAGCAGAACAATCCAATAACAAAAAAAATATTGCAAGTATAGCTCAAATGCTGCAAATCAATGACTCTCATCGTGATATTAAGGTAACATGACAATGGTGGAGAGAAGCCTTGGGTTAGAGACTGCTGACATTGAGGCAACCAAAGAACTAAGATGGATAGGCCATGTTGGCCCATTCACTTCTACAAGTCAGGCTGTCTTTGCAAACAAGGCATAGGTGAAATGTAGTAAAGAGCTTGTAACCTGTCACCATGAGGGTTATGCTGCGCTTCTCTATTTTAAACATACGAAAGAAGAGGCCAACAAATTCAGGTCTTTATCCTAGGAAGAGAACCGAAAAAATCTACCACTGAAGGAGATCCAAAATGTGGATAAAATTTGTCAGCTTTAATGTGTTTAAAAGTAAAACCAGTGTCCGTAAAGAGAGTAACGTTTAGAAAAATACAAGCAACTAATAACCAACGCATTTCGGCAGTGCCGGTGGCTATTCCTTAATCATGGTTATTAAGTTGGAAGGTCAGACATATAAAGTACCTTAAACTAGCAATATGAAGCCAATAATTTCATCACTTTATGTTCTTTCTAGCTTATCCTCGAGTATCCTACAGGGTGTTACATGCGGAGCTGCAAAAAACCTAAACAACATACAGTTTGTCAGTCTCATAAAATCTATGACTGGCAAATCTGTGAACTTACAGAGCAGCCAGGTAAGTGATTGCAGAAAAGAAATGAATGATGCAGTGAAGATAACATTGTATTAAGTACTTAATGTATTTTTTGTAGCTAAACTGCTTGACCAAAAGACTGATAAAGAATGGAGCACCAGCAGATTTCAGCAGCTATTCCAACGAAGTTCTTCTGTTCCTAGGGTAACTGTTTTATAATTATTAACATTAAAAAGCTTTTTATTGTAGGTCAACCTATCACTATGGGAGATTTTATTTTTTGCAATTTTCATGTATTTCTATGGCCAGTAACTAAATGTCTAATTGGAAGGTCAAGACAAGGACAAGCTAGTTACTACTTAGATGTCAAGGCACACAGATATTACTTTGTAACATATCTTAATGGCATCGAGTTGAATTATAATTAGCGATGAGCAGACCCGTGGAAGTTTAGTTTGTCAGGTTCAGTCGGACTTTAGATAAAGTTCGATTTGGGACCCGGACTTGAACTGAACCCCAATGGAAGTCACTAATTGGGCAGTTTGGGTCTCCGCTCACATACAGCCAGCAGCTAGCTATAAACAGAACACTTCCGGGGAGGTGGGGTTTCCACATTACATCTGATCATGCTGTTGTTACTTCCAGTGCACGCCATTCAAACACTGCAAGCAGCTCGCGCTGGGCTGAGCACCAAGCGTAGCCGAGCAAAGTGATACTCACGAGAGTGGTTTTCATACGCAAAACATCTGAAAACTGTTTTTCGCTAAGTATTTGTTCAGTACGAACACCGAGCCTTGGGTTCGCTCATCTCTAATTATATTTTGTCTGCACGCAGACACTATTACCTGGCATGATGGAGATTACTGCAAACTCCCTGTAGTGGTGATTGCAGGCAATCAAAATGTAATAATTTAACCTGTTAACCCCTTTTTGACCTAGGACCTAATGGTATGTCCTAAATCATGAAGGGGTGATCATCACCAGCTGCTGCAGTTAGCTGGTGGTGATCCCCGCACATGTCTGCTGATTTGAACAGCAGACATGTGTGCCTCGCAGGCGCATCCGCGATCCTCCTGCGCCTGTTAACCCTTTAAATCACGCTGTCAAAATGTGACAGCACGATAAAAAGCGCGGCAGCGGGGACCGCATTTTTCCCCACCACTATGGATGGCCCCGTGACGCGATCACAGGCAGCCGACAGTTGTCGTAGCACAGGGTCATCTGATGACTCCTGTCGCTATCATGACTTAGTTCCTGTTACAGCCGACAGAGCACCAGCTATAACAAGAATGCAGCATTTCTCCTTATCAGAGCTGTGCTGCTCTGATCAGGAGAAATGAATCAGCGATCAGACTGGTGATCCTTTTAGCTCCCTAGGGGGACTAGTGTAATTAAAAAAAAGTAAAAATAAAGAATTAAAAAAATTAAAAAAAACCCAAAACACATATTTGGTATTGCTGCATTCAGAAATGCCCGGTCTATGAAAATACAAAATCCATTCATCATCGGTAAACTATTTAGTGGAAAAACAATTCCAAATGCCAAAATTATGTCTTTGGTATTTGCAAATTTTGCGCAAAATACAATAGCAGACCATCAAAACACAGCATCTGCACAAAAATGGTACCATTAAAAATGTCAGCTCGAGACGCAAAAAAATTAGCCATCACTGAGCCATAGATCCCAAAAAATGAGAGCGCTAAGGGTTGCAGAAAATGGCACAATAAGTGACCACTTTTTTTGGACAAACGTCTGAATTTTTTTAACACCTTAGATAAAAGTAAATCTATACATGTTTGGTCCCTAAGAACTTGTACTGTCCTGAGGCATCACACTGGTACATCAGTTTTACCATATAGTCAACATGGTGAATAAAATAATCTCAAAACTAAAGGAGCAAAAAAAAAAACCAGAATGAAAAACGGGAAATCGCCCGGGGGTGAAACAATAAATAATGGATACATCCATGTGGATGTGCTAGTGCCCAAGATGGATATATTTGTCATACTGAAAAAAAAGAAAAAAAACAAAACAATTTTACGTAAAAAATGTTTTTATTGTGCAAAAATACTAAAGTGCACAAAATAAAAAAAAAAATAGTAGTCCTACATTTGTAATGACCTATATAATAACATATTTCATTTTTGTTTGCACAATGAAAAGAAATGCAAACAGCAATGGTGAAATTGCTGTTATTTTTTTTGCATTACCTCTATAAATAAGTTAATAAATAAATGATACTATATATACACCCCAAAATAGAGCCATTACAGAGTACAATATGGCTTCTAGAAAACAAGGCCCACATACAGCTACATCACCAGGAAAAAAACAATACGCTCTTTAAAAATTGAACAGCCATGGTCATTAGGGGGTTGATGCTATTCACTATACAGTAAATTTGGAGCCCTAAATCAGAAAAATAGAAATCTGATTGTTGTAAAGAATATTAAGATGTGAATTACAACAGAATGTTGAATCTAAATATCAACTAGGGTAACTATGAGCTATTACTGCAGGGTACGGTGCAATTTATGAAGTTAAAAAGGCATGCTCAATGTTTTCAGAATTCATACCTTTTACCTTTTATTACGATATTAAGGCTATGTGTCCACGTTGCTTTTTACCTGCTTTTTTTCTGCTTTTTCAACTGCAGCGTTTAATGGCAAAATAGATGTGCTCTGCTTTTCAAGCAAAGTCTATGGGAATTTGGGTTTCTTGTGCCCACTATGCAGTTCAAACTGCAGCCTTTTTGTGGCAGAACTTTGGACAAAAACTCAGCTTTGCAGTGCAAAACCCAAATGGCAAAAACAATTGACATGTCAATTGTTTTTGCCATTTGCGTTTTGAACTGCAAAGCAGAGTTTTTGACCAAATTTCTGCTAGAAAAAGGCTGCAGTTTGAACTGCATAGTGGGCACAAGAAACCCAAATTCCCATAGACTTTGCTTGAAAAGCAGAGCACATCTATTTTGCCATTAAACGCTGCAGTTGAAAAAGCAGCAAAAAAGCAGGTAAAAAGCAGGTAAAAAGCAACATGGACACATAGCCTAACAGTCTTTTATTTATCTTTGATAAATGAGAAAATATTACCAAGAATTAACTCAATATCTATTTACTTTTAAGGCCCTATACGAAACCATCCGAATGTGTGGATTATTTCACACGTGTAGGAAAGGCCAATATTGACCTGTTGGCCCCGGGATCTGCAAGAAGAGTATCTCTACTGAGCAGTGCAAGAACCTGTCTGGTAAGGCTCCAGTTTTAGAATGTTAAAGGGAAACAATCACCAGTATTTTTGCATTTAAGCTAAAGCCAATGCTATACTGGCACTATCAGGCTGATGCTATACATACCGGTAGTGGTCAGCTTGAATATTTAAGTTTTGAAATCCAAGAAAGTGAAGTTTGTAAAATGAGCAGCTTCTTGAGTGACAGTTGCACTGGAGCAGATTATATATTCATAGTTAGCCCCTCCCCCTGTTACAATTAGCATAAGTATTATACAAACGACTCACTTTGTCTAGCAGGACCTGTGTGAGGTCGTAGCCATGTGACCTGGTATCCAGCTTTGGTGGCTGAGGCTCCGCCCCTTCTGGTCACATGGGTATGACCTTACCACAGGTCCTGCTAGACAAAGTGGGTCGTTTGTATAATGCTTATGCTAATTCTAACACAGGGAGGAGATAACTATGAATATATTATCTGCTTCAGTGCAACTGTCACTCAAGAAGCTGCTCATTTTACAAACTTCACTTTCTTGGATTTCAAAACCTAAACATCTGAGCTGACCACTAATGGTATGTATAAAATCAGCCTGATAGTGCCAGTATAGCACTGGCTTTAGGTTATATACGAAAATCCTGGTGATTGGTTCCCTTTAAGTAGTCTGGTTTCTAAAAAAACCCAAAACTTTCCATGATTAACCCCACAAGAAAAGTGTTATGTAATGCTGTTTTGTCTGTCTACTGTAGAATATAAGGAGTACAGATGTTATCATGAATGACACTCTACAGAAATTGGGCAGCCTTGCCTGTGATCTGACGGACCAGGAAATTAGTAATTCGGATTCCTATATATTGGAAGCACTTAAATCCTGCTCCTCTTTCACTGTTTCACAAAAGATGGCTATTTTACTGAAGCTGAAGGTCGTATACGGGTATGTATGCAAAATTATAGCAATCTGTTTTCATTGATAGGTCTCTGATTACTACAAAGATAGACTTCAGTGCTCTTATGAGGGCCATGTAGCTTCAATTTGAAGTTTGGCGAACTCAATGGTTCTCCACATTCAAGATCTTGGACTCTAACATTACTATTGCTCTTACTAAGTTTGAAAAAAAATGACAAAGATATTGCTGATCAAAAATCGCACGTGAGCTATTTTACTGGGTATGTTTATTTTCTGCAGAACTCCTTCTACTTGGACTGTCTCAACCATGAAGCAAATTGGAAGCCTTACTAGCGCTATTGATAGCACCACCTTTAAAGTCATCAACCAGGTAAAACTAATTCCAAACATTCCACCAAATTGATAATCCCTAGAGCATGTTGAACATTATTTTACATTGCAGGCTGTAAAGAAGCAGTTCTTCACATCATTCTTGAAGGTTTTTAAGATTCAAAGTAAGACACTGTTCACATTTGTGATAAGTCAATTGAAAGTGTCACCAAGAATCACCACTCGAGCAGCATGTAAGTGATTTACAGATTTAGGAGTTGAATTATTTTGAATAAAAGCATAGCAAATTTTTTGTTGTCTGTAATCTGGATACCCTACATTAATAAGGTATTATGCTTGGCTTATTGTATTTCCTAATCAGCTCTAGTTTTACGCAATTCCTGTTTCAAAAATTTACTATATAATTAAGGCACACAAAATGTTTGAAATGGTAATGTAAGGGTGTGCTTGTCATAGTGTGACCCTTACAACTACCATGGGGGCCATAAAAAATCCTGTTGGTGCATTCCTTTTTAATGAGTAGAAATAATCCATTCTCCTGCTGTAGATATTACTACGAAGAGGGAACCAGTCAGAAGGTTACAATGTCCTTCTCTCATACAAATAACTCAAATATTGTATAATCAAGTTTCATACTTGGATTTTAGAGCCATGCTTAGAGCCACCTTGTCTTCATGTAGATTCCAAAATCATAAAATGTTTGGAGATTCCTCCACAACTTTAAGACAAAAATAACGTCAGTACAATAGAGTATTTTGTAGTCTAGACATAAACATGTTGATAAAGTTTCACATAAGAAACTATGTCTCTATACAGCCGATTGTGAAGAGCTTACTACAGATTCGATTGCAAAAGAGAATGAGTATATTGTACCCAGTTACACGGCTGGACAGCTGGAGGCTTGTCTTGATGGCATCACCTTAAAAGATAACCTGGAAATCCTTGGAAGCCTGGCCTTTGATGACGACCAACTCCAAGTGCTCAAAAATAAAATGGATACGGTAAGCTTAGCATTTGGTAAAAAGTAAATGCCCCTAAGCTTCATACACAGCTTTAAATCTGCAGCAGGGGATACACAATGCATAAAGATTTATACAGACTCTATTGGAAAAAATAGTTTTTAGTAAACTTAATGATCCTCCTAGTAGTAGCTTTATGCAGCCAGAAATTTTATCTTTTAATTTTGTGCTTCCATCAGCCCCTATTGATGGATGGAAAAGTTCCATTCCATAGGACTAGACCATTGGATTCTTAAAAATAACATCACCTTAATGTCTATTTTTCCCCACAGATCTTTCCTACTACTGTACCAGAGCGGTATCTCCTCGTGATAGGGAATATTGCCAGAATGTATAGCACAGAGGAAATAAGCCAGTGGACTATCACAACAGTGGAAACATTAGCAGCTCTTCTAAATGGTGCATCCTGGGAAGCAAATGATATGAAGGTAAGGATCCTGGAGCATAAATAAGTGTAATTTGAAAAACAGGTGGGCGCACGTCTCTATTCCATGGTCCTTGAATCCTGGAATGGACTCCACAGTGAACCAATGATGAAAGATTGGCGCGCCGCTCACATAAATTTCTTATTCATTTTTCCTTTATTGAATTTCCAAATAGGTACAGTAGTGACACGTATCAGACTTACATCTTGATACACTGTTTGAGAAAGGTCTAAGATGTAAGACTGAAACGCGTCACTGTTGTACCTATTTGGAAATTAAATAAAGGAAAAACTAATAAGAAATTTATGTGAGTGCTGATCTTTCATCATTGGAGCATAAATAAGGTGATTGCATAATTACACTTTAGCATGTACTATAATGATTATGACAAGCACATTTAACAGCTAAAATGATTGATTTCTTGATGGTACAGTGGCACCGGGTACTAAGGAAGCCATTGCTCTCCTCCCTACACTAAAAAACCCTCAATATATACTATTATGGCTGTGTGAGGATGTCTGAGGAAAATCCTGACAGCACTGGGGTATACAGATCATCAAGATCCACTGCTGGCTGCTCCTATGCAATTGCCAACCATCGACATCCGAGATGTTCTAATTAGGAGGCAAGTCTAGAGATGCTGCAGGCCATACCATAGTACCATGTTCAGGCTAGACAGGCTGTTTTCAGTACCATAAGCAACATGCAGCCTTGAATTGTTGTATTAAATAAAGGCTCCTGGGACATTTTGGAGAAATAGCCATACCACTGGTTCCATGACCAAATCAATATAACACTGAGCTGTTGATGTTAATGTACCTTAAATAAGATATAGGGTGTTCAGGTACTGTGTATTATGCCACTCAACACTGTAATCCTGGGAGAAAGAACGATGTGATATTCCTTCATGGAGGCCTCTTTCTGGGCCTGGCCCTCTTTCCACAATCAGTGATGGATGGGGAGCCATGTCAACTGCTGGTGTAGGTCCACTGTGTTATATCAAGACCAAAGTCAACGCAGCCATCTACCAGGAAATTTTAGAGCACTTCATGCTTCCCTCTGCTGACAACCTTTTTGGAGATGGAAATGTTATTTTTGCAGCAGGAGTTGGCACCTTTCTACACTGCCAAAAGTACCAATACCTGGTTTAATAACCACAGTATCACTGTGTTTGATTGGACAGAAAACTCCCTGACCTAAACCCCATAGAGAATCTATGGGGTATTGTCAAGAGACAGATGAGAGACACCAGACCCAACAATGCAGAAAAGCTTAAGGTTGCTATCAAAGCAACCTGGGCTTCCATAACACCTCAGCAGTGCCACAGGCAGATCACCTCCATGCCATGCCGCTTTGATGCAGCAATTCATGCAAAAGGAGCCCTGACCAAGTATTGAGGGAATTTACTGTACATCCAATTCAGTAGGCCAACATTTCTGAGTTTAAAATATTTTTTTCAGTTGGTCTTATAAAATATTCTAATTTTCTGAGCTAATGACTTTTGGGTTTTCATTGGCTGTAAGCCATAATCATCAACATTAACAGAAATAAACACTTGAAATAGATCCCTCTGTGTGTAATGACTCTATATAATATATGTGTTTCCCTTTTTGTATTGAATTACTGAAATAACTTAAGTTTTTGCTGATATTCTAATTTATTGAGATGCACCTGTATATGGTATACTTATACTTAGAGAATTTGGTTTATTAGCAAACTTTCTGCTGTTAACATCAAATCAATCACACAAGAATAATTTACACATGTCAACAAAATAATATAACACATGGTTTCTCCAAATTCTACACGAAGTTCCACACATTTTTTTGAAAATGATATTTTTAACAGAAATGACTTAATACAAATTTTAGTTGTTTAATTATTTTTTAAAAACAGTTTGTTCAATTTTCTTGAATATTTAGCTGCATGTGCATCTCATTTTAGTCCCCCGCAGTAGTATGCAAGCATTTTTGGGCTCCATATTCCTTTATAACAACCTTCAAATAGCGCAATGTGTTGAAACCGCTCCCCATGCTCCTCATTGACATGTCCAAGGTTACTGGGGACAAAATTTAAATGGGAATCCAGGAAATGTATTTTGAGAGACATATTACATCCTAATTCTTTGCAGTGTTGTAATAACTCAATCACAAGATCTCTATAGCTTGGTGCTTTATGATTGCCAAAGAAGTTCCCCATTACATTTTTGAACGAGTCCCACACCAGTGCCTTAATCTAACTTAGTTTTGTGTTAAAATCAGTGTCTTTAATAATTGCCCATAGTTGTGGCCCCATAAAATTGTTTCTTGATATTGGCCTCGCTGATTTGTGGAAACATGTTTCTGATGTATGTAAAAGCCCAACATTTGCGATCCATCCCCTTGACAAAGTTCTTCATCAGCTCAACTTTTATACTTTTATAGCTGATGCATGTCATTCTTTCTTCCAAGAGTCAAACTGTTTCTTGGTGGCCACTTTTTTTTTGCGAAATGGTTTTTGTGGTCTTGCTGTCCAATTCGCAGAGAAAACAACAACATTTTGTATAGCTGAGCTCTAACCCAAGAACCAAGGCTATTCCCTTCAGATCAACACAAATATTCCACTTGTAATTTTTATAATGGTTTTTTGACAGCAAAAGGTGCATATTTTCATGTTTCTTTCAGACTTGCTGGATAAGAAAGAGGAACAGATGGATTTTCATTGCCATTATGCAGAAGTAACGCTTTTTAAGAGTCTATAAAAAACCTCCATTCTTGAGGCCTGTTCTCTTGTCCCATTGCATTTAGCAGAGAATTTGCATCTTTGCAGTAAACTAGGTCCCTTCTATTGAAAATAAGTGTTCAAGGTCCTGCTGCCTATGGCAGAAGAAAGTATTTTGGTCTACTACTCCAGCAAGTGCCAGCTTTTAAGCCTCGAAGATAAAAGCTACACCTGTCTTTTTTATAGGTTCAAATCACTAATTAAATTATTTGGCTAAAGCAAGTTTAGTTTCTGAGGCTTTAGTTGTGAGACACTAAGTTTCTCATCAGCGTCTGAATCTTCTTCCGGACCCAAGGTCGAAGATGTTGGAGGAGTGGGGATTGCCAGCTCTGAACTGTGCAAGATCGGCCTAATTGCTGGAGGAATGTTTGGATATTTCACTGAATTTCTTGTTTTACGTATTATTTCAGAAATTTTCATCATACAGACATAGAAATCTGCATAATGATCTCTTAAATCTCTCCATACCATTGGAACATCAAATGCCATTTACCGTGGTTAACATTGAGCAAACATGTAAGAAGTATAACGCAAGATGAGCTGAAATATCTGAGGGCCCAAAGTTTGTCTTGATTTCTGAAAAATACAAGAAAATACAAGAAATAATATTATTCACCAATGGCATAATGCTTCTCTGTGATTTTAAAGTCACTTTGCCACAAATAGAGCAAACATTGTAGGAGTGGTTTGCACAACTGCGCTACATATTTAAAAGAATGACATACAGCACAAGAACAACAACATAATTAAAATTAAATTTACTATAAAAGAAAACTTAGCGATAAAAATACAACCGATATTCACAAAGGACAGTGAAATAATAAATATTTTTGGTATGTAATTTGTGAAACTCCAAAGCGCAAAAATACCTAAGATTTTTACTTTAGAACTAACTCGGAGCTTTGTTTGTTATCAAAGTATGAAAATAAATTGACTTCATAAGAACAGTGCAAAGTTATAACAATCCCAGCACCTAAAAAGCAAAAAAATTTAAGACTAGGGAAAGTAGGCTA
The DNA here is from genome assembly GCF_048569485.1 of Anomaloglossus baeobatrachus. Lineage (NCBI taxonomy): Eukaryota > Metazoa > Chordata > Amphibia > Anura > Aromobatidae > Anomaloglossus > Anomaloglossus baeobatrachus. The sequence continues at coordinate 285,386,906 of NC_134359.1, read as the reverse complement.
AATTTATTGGAAAAAAACAAAATGCTTGAAAATTGTTTCAAATAGGAAAATTCTGATTGTAGATTCGATATCAGAACACACAAATGATTTAAGAACAACTAACAGTACTCATTTAATAAAATCTTTGTTGATCATTGTAATTTAGATAAAAACAAACACTTGTATCAATATATTGAAAGAATTGTCATATAGATAGTTAGATATGTATGTGTGTATATAGTTCTAATCTTTTATTTATTCTAATATCATCTTAACAACAGATTAATGCCTTGGTGACACAATATCTTACTTCTTCAAACATAACTTTCGATGGAACAACACTTACTGTCTTAGCTCCTTATATTTGTGGCTTAAATGAAACACTACTCCAAAAAATTCCTGATAATGAATTTAGGTAAGTATCTCCTCTTCTATTAACTGATGAAAAGATATAATTTATAATGTAATACATTAGAGATGTACGTGCCATAGATGCACATGAAATACTACGGTCATATGGACAGGGACATTAAGTGATCATAGAAAAAAATTGCTCTTTTAATTTCTAGTTTAAAAATGTGTTCCTTATTGAAACATGTTATAATTAGTCCTTGTTCTTAAAATCTGCGAAAAATAATCCCAGCACCAATATTGTATCTCAGATGCTGTATGTAAGTTTCTTAGAGAAAAAGGAGGCTGTGAAGTATTTGTTTAATTAATGAATAACCTACACCGGAAAGGGCTAAATTTTATTTTCCCCATAAGGAACAAATCATTATGTAAGAGATTCATTCTTTTCATGTTTTACTGTATAATAATATAGTTGCTGGTATTTTCTGGATATAACCATCTGATCCTTTAATATTCCATACATCTTGAAAGGATATTGTTTTTAAAATGTCATGAATTTATAAATAAATTATTTTGTTTTAAGAACTTGCAGCAGCCCACTGGACACATCAAATTGCACTCAAGGCCAATTGGACGTTCTCTACAGCAAGATAAAAGCAGCTTACACATCCTTTGAGAACTCTTCTTATGCTTACTTCCAGATAATGAGCATGGCAATAGGTACGCCTTGGTACTGTGGAAACATACAAATCTGATTAACTCTAGGAAATAAACTGCAAGAATGGTAGTGGTGTAATAATGGGAAATATAGTCAAGGATGCAGGACTCCTCTATTATCTTATTCATAATAATTTTCCAATTTCTACAAAGCAATTAATGGAAAACTATTTTAAAGACCATTTCACTATTTGTTCTGCAGGAGGCTCAACATCAGAGGATCTTATCTCTTTTGCCAATAGTTTCCCTGAAATGGACCTCACTATGTTTACTACATTGAATCCTGACGAAGTTAAGGTAAACTTATAGCTGAACAATAAAAGATAAAAATCGTTTTTTATATCCAGCAGAAATCATTTTAAGAATTGCACTTACTTTCAATATTATAAATTCTAGAGGAACTAGAAATATCACCAGAATCACAAACATTTTTCATTTATCGTGAATTTAAAAACATAAATCAAAATATGCATAGAGGCACAATACTTCTATCAACTAATTCTTTTAAATCTAGACTACGTTCTGACAAAAAAAAAATAGTTCTTCAATTCTGATAGTTTGCTGCAATGTAATGATGAAGATTAGAGGTGAGAGAATAAATGCTTGCGAATTTTTTTTCTACTCGAATTTTGAAAACATCTGCATTCGCAAAAATGCTTTTTTCTAATTCGTATTGGCAAGTTTACAGCAAAATCACATAAGCAGCCCCCACCCCAAAAGAAACACATTATACTCACCTCATCGCTGACCTCTTCAGACCCTCTGTAACTCACAAGCACCTGTTCAGTCTTCACCGCATCTTCTGATCCCATTTAACTTGCAATGCAACTTCAAAACCTCTCGCACTGTGCCGCACTGCCATGTGTCACAACCCCATCATTTTCTGCACTTAAGCACCAAAGTTCAAATCACACATCGTGACATCATGACATTTCTGAGTGCCTATACAGAAACCACCAGGGTGCCATGACACAAGGAAGTCTGTCACAGTGTGGGAAGAGAAAGATTCCAACATAATCAGTGGGAAAACAAAAGATGGACTTGATGGATGGCGGTGAGTAACAGACGTAGCTAGAGAAGTGAGTGGTAAGGCGAGTATAACGATTTTTATTATTTCTTTCATAATAAATGTATTATTCTCTGGGGTCTAAACAGACACAGAGCATAATAAGGAACATTACATTTGCAAAGAATACATTCTCTGCAAAAGAATTTTGCTGGAAAAAATGCACAAAGAGGCAAATAAAGATTTTGCCTTAGCCGAACATCCCAGTGAAGATAAAATATATCAGATTCAATATTATTCTGTTTTATTACCCCTGAGTGATTAGACAGGAAATAATGGTTAAAAAAAGGTAAACTCTGAAAAGTATTACATACTGTACGCACAAACGATGAAGCTCAGCTATCTTATAAGTGGAGAAGCAAGGAATATTTGTAAATAATTATGAGCATTTATTAAATAATATCTCAACATTTTCAGAAATTGTGACATAATTTTGCCAAAAGTGTCAGTCACGCTCCAGGGGACAGCCTTCAAATTAAGATTTTGACTTTAACACCTTAACAAAGTAACGTACTGAGTACGTCATATGCCGGCTCCCTGACTTTGAAGGAGGCTTGCAAGTCAAATGTGCATTTTTTCCAGCACATGATGGATGCCTGTGTTAATCAGCCATCAACTGCCTCGAAAAGTTGTGCGAAGAGTGAAGCTCTGTTCGCAGATGTTAACCTGTTAGATGCCGCTGTCAATCTCTGACAGGTGCATTTACAGTGAGTCAGAAGGGGGGGGCGTGCCATTCTAACCACCTATGGGCGAAGGGTTGACGTGACAGCCAGGGGACTACTGAAGAACCCTGTACCTGTCATGATGGTACACCTGTGAAAACCAGCCCGTGGTTGGTGTTCATAAAAAATGATTTATGCTATATACAGAAATACTGAAGCACTTCTCTAAATAGCACAAGCAACTGGATGACTGCAGGTTCAAGTACTAACAAATAAAGTGAAAAGTAAAAAAAAATAAATTAAAAAATATATCAAAGTTGAAATCACCCCCTCCTTATCCTTATTAAAAAGTAGGAAATTAAAAAATACACCTATTTAATATTGCTGTGTTAACATAGCCCCGTATCTCAAAAAATGTAAAATGGCATCACAAGCTGAATTTATTTATTTTTTTTTACAAATTTCTGATTTTTTTCACCACTTAGAACAAAAAACATGCATATTTGGTATCTCCGTAATCAATTGACCTGGACAATCGTATTGTTAGGTAATTCTTTAAAATAAAATAAAAACTGTAAATACAAGAAAATTGCAGAATTGCGCTTTTTTCGCCATTTCACCACACTGAATTTGTTTTCAACTTTCCAGTACATCGCATGATAAAATGGATGGTAGCATTAAAAAGAACAAAACTACAAGCCATTACATAGCTATGTTGACAGAAAAAATAGAAAAGTTATGGATTTTGGAATAAAGGGAGGAAAAAAGGAAAGTGCAACAATGAAAAATCGCCAGGTCCTTAATAGGTTAAACATGGAAATAAGAACAAAGTATTACATTTATTTTTCAAAACATCACCGATCTTGTTCACAAAACTGTTTACAAAAAAAGACAGCAATAGTTTCTAATCTCATGTAAACCCCTTTAATATGCAAATAAACAGCTAGGACAAATCAGATTAATTCCAATGTTTATTTACAAAGATACATTTCCCTGATGTACAAAAACTTCAGTGTGTAAAATAAACATTCATCACCATTCTCACCAATGTTAAGTTAGGCTTTTCTGACATGGTATAGCAGGTTCTATTATAGCCAAGTTAGCAGAGGCAATAGCAATGTTTCAAACAAGGAATGAGCAGGTCTCCAATACATCATGTAACAGGTGCAAACAGTTGTTCCTTAATGCGTCATCTATGCTAATATTGTGTTTCCTCGACAAATAAGCCCTACCCCAAAAAAAAGCCCTACCAGGAATTTACTGCCTTTTTTGAGTAAGGCTTAAATATAAGACATACCCACAAATAAGCCTTTGTTGCAGTTCAATAATGAACTGTTCATGCAGCTAAAAAAGTTAAAGAATACTGCAGAACATTTAATTAAAGAAAGCAGACACCCCAAAAGAGAAAAGACAGACCTCGCAATCGTACTCACCAGACACTGAACAAGATACTGTGGAATGCAAGGACCTGAGGTGGAACGCATTGAAGACCTGCGGTGGAACATACACATACACTGCTCCGGGGACCAGGCATGCAGTGCAATGCGAGGACCTGTGGTGAAATGCATCAAGAACCTCAGGTGGAAGGCATTGATGCATTCCACAGTAGATCCTTGATACATTCCACGGAAGGTCGTCAAATTCCAGTGTCCCAGGTCTCCCTTCCAGCTGGAAACAGTATGGTATCACTGGATGTTTGTGTGTGTGTGTGTGTGTGTGTGAAATGTGTGATGTTACTGTGATCTGGTGTGTGTGTGTGTGTGTGTGCGTGTGTCTGTGAGTGCCAGGTGGAAGCAGGTGACGACCGCTATGGAGCACACAAGGACCTGTTGGGAGTGCCCACTGTGAATCACAGGAGAATCACAGGAGGACCTTGATAGCTATGGCAAGTATGATTCCCCAACTCGTATTTCCAGAAAATAAGCTCTAGTGCATTTTTCTGGGCAAAAAAAATAATATAAAGACAGTGTGTTATTTTGGGGGAAACACGGTACCTCTGGTATTTTGGCTACAATGGAGCCTGCTACATCTCGTCGAAAGCAACAAATTTCATATTGTTCAAAATGGTGATGAATTATGCAGTTATATACTAAAGATTTTGTATGTCACGTGAATTTGTCAGTAAATATAAATTTGAAGTAATCAGTTTTGCACCATAAGTTTATTTGCATACTGCAACATTAGTGGATAAAATTCAATTAATACCTCATAAACAATTAAAAACAGGAACTAGATAAAAATAAAAAAAATAAGCTACTGATTTTGTTTTAATACAAAAAAAATATTTAAAATATTGATATAACATTGCATTGTTATTTTATTGTTATTCTCTGACAGAAATTAACAGCGGAAAATATTAAGGATCTTCTTGGAAACAACATCAATGACATCAACACAATATCCAACAGCACAGTAATCCAAGCTTGGGTGTCGGTAAATACACCAACAGAGATCAGCAATCTGGGACTCAACATAACCAATGTAGTAAATGAAACCAACCCTACCCAGGTAAAGGAATGGCCAGTCTTCACTAAACATCTTCAGTAATTACGTATGCCAATTTTATAAAAAAAAAAAAGAGCCCAGGTCTTAAACTATTTGTGTAACTTTTTAGAGTACTTTGTTAGAAAACAAAAATCTAGCCCAAATAAATGTAATATGCCAGAGAATTATATTAAAAATTATATTAAATCTGGCTAAAATTACAGTCAATCTATTAGCACATGCTTGGCCATAACCAAAATGGATTACTTATTTCACAGTCGATGAAAAAATAACACACACAACTACATCACCAAAGAGAAATGTATTCATATTGTAACGGATATGATCCGTTATGAGAAGATTTTGATTGTTGATAATACCAGGGATGTTTTTTTTTTTTACCAAAACTATCTTATTTCCAGATTGCTCTCACACCAAATGTTTTGGCTGAATTTGTGACCAGGACAGATGTTCTTCAGAATGAAACCTTGCTCATTTCATACCTAAGGAAGGTGGAATTAGAAAATGTCACCATCTTTTTAACTGCTCTGACATCTGCAGCAGAAAACGTAAGCACTTCTGATTCTCAAATAAATGTCTATGAAAGTAAAGATGATCACTACATTTACAGTTTGAAGATTATTGATCAATAACATCACAAACAACTAGTAGGGTACTGTTACATCTCGTGGCTCTCCTGAGGCAAGGACTGAGGCAGTCTCCCATTCCTTGCCTGCCACGAGCACTCCTGCTCAGCAGCGCCGAAGGTCTGCCAGACTGCGCAGTGTGCAGGAGATACCTTCCCAGAGAGGCAGCAGAAGGGTGACACCTAGTGGTTCTCCTGTTACATGGAGTGAAGCGGTCTCCCATTCCTGGCCTGCCGCAGACTCTCCTGCTCAGCGGCCCCGAAGGTCTGCGAGGCTGCGCAATGTGCAGAGGTTTACTGCTCAGGGAAGCAGTGAGATTCCCGTTATCTCTGCACATTGTGAGACCGAGGATCCCGCCTCTATTTCCCAGAGGCAGGAGGGTGAGCATGTGCAATGCGTGGTGGGTCCTGATTCGCTCACTGACGTCACACGGCTTGATGACAAGGCTGGTGACGTGGTGAATCCTGACTGGCCAGGCTGGGACGTCGTGGACCCTGATTGGGTCAAGTCCGTCATCTCCGCCTCGCGCCCGCCCTCGGGTGGAGCTGCACCTCCTTAAAAGCTCCCCCTGCCATCATGGCGGCGCGCAACCGTCCTTCTATGTTTGGATGTCTGGCAGCGTGCTGCCACGCCACTGCTCAGGCATTACTGTCTCTTGTGGGCTTGGCCCTTGCTGCTCCGGCAGTACCTCGTTTGCAGGCCGTGTTCCTGCCTTGCTGCTCCGGCAGTACCCCCGTCAACAGGCCGTGTTCCTGTCCCAGGTGAGCTCCTCAAGTCTCCATTGGACTCACCTGGTTATTGAAAGCACACGTGCGTGGGCACCTCTGTGCTACCCTCGTGCCATATTCTCGTGACTTCCACTGGCACACGTGCGTGGGCACCTCTGTGCTTTCCCGTGCAACAGGTACACCGAGCCATGAGATCTGTGCCATACAACCCTCAGGGGTTAGGGCAGATCGGTGTACATAGATCGTCTGTGACATTCCAGACGATCGCTAGCAGCAACCCGCTCACTCTTCACCCACCATAGCGGCGGTCCCTTACACCGCACAGTGGACCTTGACCGGCAGAAGCAGTCCATTTCCCATCTTGGCACGCTTCCCCGGGTCCCCCTCGTAACAGGGTACTAGCTAAGAAACACCAGTTTTCATGAAAACTTAAAAGCATCTTTATTTTCATAGGCAAGTCTGTCTGCTGACCAGGTAGACAAAGTAAAGGGAACTCTTCTGGCTGTGGAGCTTCAGCAACTGAAGTCCAACTTCTCTGCTTATACTACTGAGCAATGGCAGGCTTTGTTTGAGATCCACTTAACTCTCTTGATACAATATTTCAACGCAACCTTACTTCAGCTCCTGCCAACAAGCATGTCCTGCGAATCCTATCAAGCCATGTAAGTTCCAAGCATTTACACAGAAATTAAAGGACACCTCTAAACTCTTGTCTTTTAAAAAAAAAAAGGATAAAGACAACTTACAAGATACCTATACTATGATAAAATCCTGATATATTATTTTCATCTTTAATTCTTGACACAGAGTAAAAGGATTCAGCCAAGCATTCAGCCTTGCTTCTCCCAAGATTAACGATGACATCGGGAGACAGATCTACGATTTCTTTATGAAACCATATATGATTCAACAAGCAAGTTCTGCAAGTATGGCCAGTAGTGGGATATCAAAGCTATGAAAATAGATTATCTGTAAATAACATATACTTTCATTTTATGCTGCATATTCATTCATTTCTGAGAAGACATGATTCTTCCCATTCTTTATTTACAGATATAGCTTGTGGCGCTGTTGACTACGAATCCTGGATTCAGAGTAATTTTGGCTATTTTTACAAGTATTCTACAACAGATGAATTGATCATGTACAACAAAAACCTAACACAGGTAAGCTGATATCCAAAAAAGATGAAGCTTAAAGAGGAATAAGGTTATGGCCTAAAGTTTTTAAATGGTTACTTTAGCTATCGCAATCCATACTTCTTTGCAATCGGTAACAATGTAAAAATGATAGAATGTAGAAATAGAGGATAATGCTGTTAATGTACAGTTTTTATAGGTTCTAATTGCAATTGGATAAATTTAGCGCCACATACATTTTGTGAAACACATCAAATAAAAACAACACCATGAGCTTAGAAATGCAGAGTTGTATAGAAAGACATTTCATAGTCCAACGACAAAAAATACTTTAACTTGATCACAGTGCATGATAAAGTACCAAGTTCAAAGGTGTTTTGAAAGAGAAATCTATTGATATCTTTACATATATGATCTGTTATATGAAGGTTTTGATTGTTGAGAATGCCAGGGCTGCTTTGTTTCACCAAGCCTTCGTTATTTCCAGATTACTTTCACACCAAATGTTTTGGCTGAATTTGTGACCAGGACAGATGTTCTTCAGAATGAAACCTTGCTCATTTCATACCTAAGCAAGGTGGAATTAGAAAATGTCACCATCTTTTTAACTGCTCTGACATCTGCAGCAGAAAACGTAAGCATTTCTGATTCTCAAATAAATGTCTATGAACGTAAATATTATCACTACATTTTCAGTTTGAAGATTATTGATCAATAACATCACAAACAACTAGTAGGGTACTAGCTAAGAAACACCAGTTTTCATGAAAACTTAAAAGCATCTTTATTTTCATAGGCAAGTCTGTCTGCTGACCAGGTAGACAAAGTAAAGGGAACTCTTCTGGCTGTGGAGCTTCAGCAACTTAAGTCCAACTTCTCTGCTTGGACTACTGAGCAATGGCAGGCTTTGTTTGAGATCCACTTAACTATGTTGATCCAATATTTCAACGCAACCTTACTTCAGCTCCTGCCAACAAGCATGTCCTGCGATTCCTATCAAGCCATGTAAGTTCCAAGCATTTACACAGAAATTAAAGGACACCTCTAAACTCTTGTCTTTTTAAAAAAAAGGATAAATACAACTTACAAGATACCTATACTATGATAAAATCCTGATATATGATTTTCATCTTTAATTCTTGACACAGAGTAAAAGGATTCAGCCAAGCATTCAGCCTTGCTTCTCCCAAGATTAACGATGACATCGGGAGACAGATCTACGATTTCTTTATGAAACCATATATGATTCAACAAGCAAGTTCTGCAGGTATGGCCAGTAGTGGGATATCAAAGCTATGAAAATAGATTATCTGTAATAACATATACTTTCATTTTATGCTGCATATTCATTCATTTCTGAGAAGGCATGATTCTTCCCATTCTTTATTTACAGATATTGCATGTGGCGCTGTTGACTACGAATCCTGGATTCAGAGTAATTTTGGCTATTTTTACAAGTATTCTACAACAGATGAATTGATCATGTACAACAAAAACCTAACACAGGTAAGCTGATATCCAAAAAAGATGAAGCTTAAAGAGGAATAAGGTTATGGCCTAAGGTTTTTAAATGGTTACTTTAGCTATCGCGATCCATAATTCTTTGCAATCGGTAACAATGTAAAAATGATAGAATGTAGAAATAGAGGATAATGCTGTTAATGTACAGTTTTTATAGGTTCTAATTGCACTTGGATAAATTTAAAGCCACATACATTTTGTGAAACACATCAAATAAAAACAACAACTCCATGAGCTTAGAAATGCAGAGTTGTATACAAAGACATTTCATAGTCCAACGACAAAAAATACTTTAACTCGATCACAGTCCATGATAAAGGACCAAGTTCAAAGGCGTCTTGAAAGAGAAATCTATTGATATCTTTACATATATGATCTGTTATGTGAAAGTTTTGATTGTTGAGAATGCCAGGGCTGCTTTGTTTCACCAAGCCTTCGTTATTTCCAGATTACTCTCACACCAAATGTTTTGGCTGAATTTGTGACCAGGACAGATGTTCTTCAGAATGAAACCTTGCTCATTTCATACCTAAGCAAGGTGGAATTAGAAAATGTCACCATCTTTTTAACTGCTCTGACATCTGCAGCAGAAAACGTAAGCATTTCTGATTCTCAAATAAATGTCTATGAACGTAAAGATAATCACTACATTTACAGTTTGAAGATTATTTATCATTAACATCACAAACAACTAGTAGGGTACTAGTTAAGTAACACCAGTTTTCATGAAAACTTAAAAGCATCTTTATTTTCATAGGCAAGTCTGTCTGCTGACCAGGTAGACAAAGTAAAGGTAACTCTTCTGGCTGTGGAGCTTCAGCAACTGAAGTCCAACTTCTCTGCTTATACTACTGAGCAATGGCAGGTTTTGTTTGAGATCCACTTAACTCTGTTGATCCAATATTTCAACGCAACCTTACTTCAGCTCCTGCCAACAAGCATGTCCTGCAATTCCTATCAAGCCATGTAAGTTACAAGCATTTATACAGAAATTAAAGGACACCTCTAAACTCTTGTCTTTTAAAAAAAAAGGATAAAGACAACTTACAAGATACCTATACTATGATAAAATACTGATATATGATTTTCATCTTTATTTCTTGACACAGAGTAAAAGGATTCAGCCAAGCATTCAGCCTTGCTTCTCCCAAGATTAACGATGACATCGGGAGACAGATCTACGATTTCTTTATGAAACCATATATGATTCAACAAGCAAGTTCTGCAGGTATGGCCAGTAGTGGGATATCAAAGCTATGAAAATAGAGATTATCTGTAAATAACATATACTTTCATTTTATGCTGCATATTCATTCATTTCTGAGAAGACATGATTCTTCCCATTCTTTATTTACAGATATTGCATGTGGCGCTGTTGACTATGAATCCTGGATTCAGAGTAATTTTGGCTATTTTTACAAGTATTCTACAACAGATGAATTGATCATGTACAACAAAAACCTAACACAGGTAAGCTGATATCCAAAAAAGATTAAGCTTAAAGAGGAATAAGGTTATGGACTTAGGTTTCTAAATGGTTACTTTAGCTATCGCGATCCATACTTTTTTGCAAACGGTGACAATGTAAAAATGGTAGAATGTAGAAATAGAGGATAATGCTGTTAATGTACAGTTTTTATAGGTTCTAATTGCACTTGGATAAAGTTAACGCCACATACATTTTGTGAAACACATCAAATAAAAACAACACCATGAGCTTAGAAATGCAGAGTTGTATACAAAGACATTTCATAGTCCAACGACAAAAAATACTTTAAATTGATCATAGTCCATGATAAAGTACCAAGTACAAAGGCGTCTTGAAAGAGAAATCTATTGATATCTTTACATATATGATCTGTTATGTGAAAGTTTTGATTGTTGAAAATGCGAGGGCTGCTTTGTTTCACCAAGCCATTCTTATTTCCAGATTACTCTCACACCAAATATTTTGGCTAACTTTGTGACCAGGACAGATGTTCTTCAGAATGAAACCTTGCTCATTTTATACCTAAGCAAGGTGGAATTAGAAAATGTCACCATCTTTTTAACTGCTCTGACATCTGCAGCAGAAAACGTAAGCATTTCTGATTCTCAAATAAATGTCTATGAACGTAAAGATGATCACTACATTTACATTTTGAAGATTATTTATCATTAACATCACAAACAACTAGTAGGGTAGTAGTTAAGAAACACCAGTTTTCATGAAAACTTAAAAGCATCTTTATTTTCATAGGCAAGTCTGTCTGCTGACCAGGTAGACAAAGTAAAGGGAACTCTTCTGGCTGTGGAGCTTCAGCAACTTAAGTCCAACTTCTCTGCTTATACTACTGAGCAATGGCAGGTTTTGTTTGAGATCCACTTAACTCTGTTGATCCAATATTTCAACGCAACCTTACTTCAACTCCTGCCAACAAGCATGTCCTGCGATTCCTATCAAGCCATGTAAGTTCCAAGCATTTACACAGAAATTAAAGGACACCTCTAAACTCTTGTCTTTTAAAAAAAAAAGGATAAAGACAACTTACAAGATACCTATACTATGATAAAATACTGATATATGATTTTCATCTTTAATTCTTGACACAGAGTGAAAGGATTCAGCCAAGCATTCAGCCTTGCTTCTCCCAAGATTAACGATGACATCGGGAGACAGATCTACGATTTCTTTATGAAACCATATATGATTCAACAAGCACGTTCTGCAGGTATGGCCAGTAGTGGGATATCAAAGCTATGAAAATAGAGATTATCTGTAAATAACATATACTTTCATTTTATGCTGCATATTCATTCATTTCTGAGAAGACATGATTCTTCCCATTCTTTATTTACAGATATTGCATGTGGCGCTGTTGACTATGAATCCTGGATTCAGAGTAATTTTGGCTATTTTTACAAGTATTCTACAACAGATGAATTGATCATGTACAACAAAAACCTAACACAGGTAAGCTGATATCCAAAAAAGATTAAGCTTAAAGAGGAATAAGGTTATGGACGTAGGTTTCTAAATGGTTACTTTAGCTATCGCGATCCATACTTTTTTGCAAACGGTGACAATGTAAAAATGGTAGAATGTAGAAATAGAGGATAATGCTGTTAATGTACAGTTTTTATAGGTTCTAATTGCACTTGGATAAATTTAACGCCACATACATTTTGTGAAACACATCAAATAAAAACAACACCATGAGCTTAGAAATGCAGAGTTGTATACAAAGACATTTCATAGTCCAACGACAAAAAATACTTTAAATTGATCATAGTCCATGATAAAGTACCAAGTACAAAGGCGTCTTGAAAGAGAAATCTATTGATATCTTTACATATATGATCTGTTATGTGAAAGTTTTGATTGTTGAAAATGCGAGGGCTGCTTTGTTTCACCAAGCCATTCTTATTTCCAGATTACTCTCACACCAAATATTTTGGCTAACTTTGTGACCAGGACAGATGTTCTTCAGAATGAAACCTTGCTCATTTTATACCTAAGCAAGGTGGAATTAGAAAATGTCACCATCTTTTTAACTGCTCTGACATCTGCAGCAGAAAACGTAAGCATTTCTGATTCTCAAATAAATGTCTATGAACGTAAAGATGATCACTACATTTACATTTTGAAGATTATTTATCATTAACATCACAAACAACTAGTAGGGTACTAGTTAAGAAACACCAGTTTTCATGAAAACTTAAAAGCATCTTTATTTTCATAGGCAAGTCTGTCTGCTGACCAGGTAGACAAAGTAAAGGGAACTCTTCTGGCTGTGGAGCTTCAGCAACTTAAGTCCAACTTCTCTGCTTATACTACTGAGCAATGGCAGGTTTTGTTTGAGATCCACTTAACTCTGTTGATCCAATATTTCAACGCACCTTTACTTCAACTCCTGCCAACAAGCATGTCCTGCGATTCCTATCAAGCCATGTAAGTTCCAAGCATTTACACAGAAATTAAAGGACATCTCTAAACTCTTGTCTTTTAAAAAAAAAAAGGATAAAGACAACTTACAAGATACCTATACTATGATAAAATACTGATATATGATTTTCATCTTTAATTCTTGACACAGAGTGAAAGGATTCAGCCAAGCATTCAGCCTTGCTTCTCCCAAGATTAACGATGACATCGGGAGACAGATCTACGATTTCTTTATGAAACCATATATGATTCAACAAGCAAGTTCTGCAGGTATGGCCAGTAGTGGGATATCAAAGCTATGAAAATAGAGATTATCTGTAAATAACATATACTTTCATTTTATGCTGCATATTCATTCATTTCTGAGAAGACATGATTCTTCCCATTCTTTATTTACAGATATTGCATGTGGCGCTGTTGACTATGAATCCTGGATTCAGAGTAATTTTGGCTATTTTTACAAGTATTCTACAACAGATGAATTGATCATGTACAACAAAAACCTAACACAGGTAAGCTGATATCCAAAAAAGATTAAGCTTAAAGAGGAATAAGGTTATGGCTTTAGGTTTCTAAATGGTTACTTTAGCTATCGCGATCCATACTTCTTTGCAATAGGTGACAATGTAAAAATGATAGAATGTAGAAATAGAGGATAATGCTGTTAATGTACAGTTTTTATAGGTTCTAATTGCACTTGGATAAATTTAACGCCACATACATTTTGTGAAACACATCAAATAAAAACAACAACTCCATGAGCTTAGAAATGCAGAGTTGTATACAAAGACATTTCATAGTCCAACGACAAAAAATACTTTAAATTGATCATAGTCCATGATAAAGTACCAAGTTCAAAGGCGTCTTGAAAGAGAAATCTATTGATATCTTTACATATATGATCTGTTATGTGAAAGTTTTGATTGTTGAAAATGCGAGGGCTGCTTTGTTTCACCAAGCCATTCTTATTTCCAGATTACTCTCACACCAAATATTTTGGCTGACTTTGTGACCAGGACAGATGTTCTTCAGAATGAAACCTTGCTCATTTTATACCTAAGCAAGGTGGAATTAGAAAATGTCACCATCTTTTTAACTGCTCTGACATCTGCAGCAGAAAACGTAAGCATTTATGATTCTCAAATAAATGTCTATGAACGTAAAGATGATCACTACATTTACATTTTGAAGATTATTTATCATTAACATCACAAACAACTAGTAGGGTAGTAGTTAAGAAACACCAGTTTTCATGAAAACTTAAAAGCATCTTTATTTTCATAGGCAAGTCTGTCTGCTGACCAGGTAGACAAAGTAAAGGGAACTCTTCTGGCTGTGGAGCTTCAGCAACTTAAGTCCAACTTCTCTGCTTATACTACTGAGCAATGGCAGGTTTTGTTTGAGATCCACTTAACTCTGTTGATCCAATATTTCAACGCAACCTTACTTCAACTCCTGCCAACAAGCATGTCCTGCGATTCCTATCAAGCCATGTAAGTTCCAAGCATTTACACAGAAATTAAAGGACACCTCTAAACTCTTGTCTTTTAAAAAAAAAAGGATAAAGACAACTTACAAGATACCTATACTATGATAAAATACTGATATATGATTTTCATCTTTAATTCTTGACACAGAGTGAAAGGATTCAGCCAAGCATTCAGCCTTGCTTCTCCCAAGATTAACGATGACATCGGGAGACAGATCTACGATTTCTTTATGAAACCATATATGATTCAACAAGCAAGTTCTGCAGGTATGGCCAGTAGTGGGATATCAAAGCTATGAAAATAGAGATTATCTGTAAATAACATATACTTTCATTTTATGCTGCATATTCATTCATTTCTGAGAAGACATGATTCTTCCCATTCTTTATTTACAGATATTGCATGTGGCGCTGTTGACTATGAATCCTGGATTCAGAGTAATTTTGGCTATTTTTACAAGTATTCTACAACAGATGAATTGATCATGTACAACAAAAACCTAACACAGGTAAGCTGATATCCAAAAAAGATTAAGCTTAAAGAGGAATAAGGTTATGGACTTAGGTTTCTAAATGGTTACTTTAGCTATCGCGATCCATACTTTTTTGCAAACGGTGACAATGTAAAAATGGTAGAATGTAGAAATAGAGGATAATGCTGTTAATGTACAGTTTTTATAGGTTCTAATTGCACTTGGATAAATTAAACGCCACATACATTTTGTGAAACACATCAAATAAAAACAACACCATGAGCTTAGAAATGCAGAGTTGTATACAAAGACATTTCATAGTCCAACGACAAAAAATACTTTAAATTGATCATAGTCCATGATAAAGTACCAAGTACAAAGGCGTCTTGAAAGAGAAATCTATTGATAGCTTTACATATATGATCTGTTATGTGAAAGTTTTGATTGTTGAAAATGCGAGGGCTGCTTTGTTTCACCAAGCCATTCTTATTTCCAGATTACTCTCACACCAAATATTTTGGCTAACTTTGTGACCAGGACAGATGTTCTTCAGAATGAAACCTTGCTCATTTTATACCTAAGCAAGGTGGAATTAGAAAATGTCACCATCTTTTTAACTGCTCTGACATCTGCAGCAGAAAACGTAAGCATTTCTGATTCTCAAATAAATGTCTATGAACGTAAAGATGATCACTACATTTACATTTTGAAGATTATTTATCATTAACATCACAAACAACTAGTAGGGTACTAGTTAAGAAACACCAGTTTTCATGAAAACTTAAAAGCATCTTTATTTTCATAGGCAAGTCTGTCTGCTGACCAGGTAGACAAAGTAAAGGGAACTCTTCTGGCTGTGGAGCTTCAGCAACTTAAGTCCAACTTCTCTGCTTATACTACTGAGCAATGGCAGGTTTTGTTTGAGATCCACTTAACTCTGTTGATCCAATATTTCAACGCACCTTTACTTCAACTCCTGCCAACAAGCATGTCCTGCGATTCCTATCAAGCCATGTAAGTTCCAAGCATTTACACAGAAATTAAAGGACATCTCTAAACTCTTGTCTTTTAAAAAAAAAAAGGATAAAGACAACTTACAAGATACCTATACTATGATAAAATACTGATATATGATTTTCATCTTTAATTCTTGACACAGAGTGAAAGGATTCAGCCAAGCATTCAGCCTTGCTTCTCCCAAGATTAACGATGACATCGGGAGACAGATCTACGATTTCTTTATGAAACCATATATGATTCAACAAGCAAGTTCTGCAGGTATGGCCAGTAGTGGGATATCAAAGCTATGAAAATAGAGATTATCTGTAAATAACATATACTTTCATTTTATGCTGCATATTCATTCATTTCTGAGAAGACATGATTCTTCCCATTCTTTATTTACAGATATTGCATGTGGCGCTGTTGACTATGAATCCTGGATTCAGAGTAATTTTGGCTATTTTTACAAGTATTCTACAACAGATGAATTGATCATGTACAACAAAAACCTAACACAGGTAAGCTGATATCCGAAAAAGATTAAGCTTAAAGAGGAATAAGGTTATGGACTTAGGTTTCTAAATGGTTACTTTAGCTATCGCGATCCATACTTTTTTGCAAACGGTGACAATGTAAAAATGGTAGAATGTAGAAATAGAGGATAATGCTGTTAATGTACAGTTTTTATAGGTTCTAATTGCACTTGGATAAATTTAACGCCACATACATTTTGTGAAACACATCAAATAAAAACAACACCATGAGCTTAGAAATGCAGAGTTGTATACAAAGACATTTCATAGTCCAACGACAAAAAATACTTTAAATTGATCATAGTCCATGATAAAGTACCAAGTACAAAGGCGTCTTGAAAGAGAAATCTATTGATATCTTTACATATATGATCTGTTATGTGAAAGTTTTGATTGTTGAAAATGCGAGGGCTGCTTTGTTTCACCAAGCCATTCTTATTTCCAGATTACTCTCACACCAAATATTTTGGCTAACTTTGTGACCAGGACAGATGTTCTTCAGAATGAAACCTTGCTCATTTTATACCTAAGCAAGGTGGAATTAGAAAATGTCACCATCTTTTTAACTGCTCTGACATCTGCAGCAGAAAACGTAAGCATTTCTGATTCTCAAATAAATCTCTATGAACGTAAAGATGATCACTACATTTACATTTTGAAGATTATTTATCATTAACATCACAAACAACTAGTAGGGTACTAGTTAAGAAACACCAGTTTTCATGAAAACTTAAAAGCATCTTTATTTTCATAGGCAAGTCTGTCTGCTGACCAGGTAGACAAAGTAAAGGGAACTCTTCTGGCTGTGGAGCTTCAGCAACTTAAGTCCAACTTCTCTGCTTATACTACTGAGCAATGGCAGGTTTTGTTTGAGATCCACTTAACTCTGTTGATCCAATATTTGAACGCAACCTTACTTCAGCTCCTGCCAACAAGCATGTCCTGCAATTCCTATCAAGCCATGTAAGTTCCAAGCATTTACACAGAAATTAAAGGACATCTCTAAACTCTTGTCTTTTAAAAAAAAAGATAAAGGCAACTTACAAGATACCTATACTATGATAAAATTTTGATATATGATTTTCATCTTTAATTCTTGACACAGAGTAAAAGGATTCAGCCAAGCATTCAGCTTTGCTTCTCCCAAGATTAACGATGACATCGGGAGACAGATCTACGATTTCTTTATGAAACCATATATGATTCAACAAGCAAGTTCTGCAGGTATGGCCAGTAGTGGGATATCAAAGCTATGAAAATAGATTATCTGTAAATAACATATACTTTCATTTTATGCTGTATATTCATTCATTTCTGAGAAGACATGATTCTTCCCATTCTTTATTTACAGATATTGCTTGTGGCGCTGTTGACTACGAATCCTGGATTCAGAGTAATTTTGGCTATTTTTACAAGTATTCTACAACAGATGAATTGATCATGTACAACAAAAACCTAACACAGGTAAGCTGATATCCAAAAAAGATTAAGCTTAAAGAGGAATAAGGTTATGGCTTTTGGTTTCTAAATGGTTACTTTAGCTATCGCGATCCATACTTCTTTGCAATAGGTGACAATGTAAAAATGATAGAATGTAGAAATAGAGGATAATGCTGTTAATGTACAGTTTTTATAGGTTCTAATTGCACTTGGATAAATTTAACGCCACATACATTTTGTGAAACACATCAAATAAAAACAACAACTCCATGAGCTTAGAAATGCAGAGTTGTATACAAAGACATTTCATAGTCCAACGACAAAAAATACTTTAACTCGATCATAGTCCATGATAAAGGACCAAGTTCAAAGGCATCTTGAAAGAGAAATCTATTGATATCTTTACATATATGATCTGTTATGTGAAAGTTTTGATTGTTGAAAATGCCAGGGCTGCTTTGTTTCACCAAGCCTTTGTTATTTCCAGATTACTCTCACACCAAATGTTTTGGCTGAATTTGTGACCAGGACAGATGTTCTTCAGAATGAAACCTTGCTCATTTCATACCTAAGCAAGGTGGAATTAGAAAATGTCACCATCTTTTTAACTGCTCTGACATCTGCAGCAGAAAACGTAAGCATTTCTGATTCTCAAATAAATGTCTTTGAACGTAAAGATGATCACTACATTTACATTTTGAAGATTATTTATCATTAACATCACAAACAACTAGTAGGGTAGTAGTTAAGAAACACCAGTTTTCATGAAAACTTAAAAGCATCTTTATTTTCATAGGCAAGTCTGTCTGCTGACCAGGTAGACAAAGTAAAGGGAACTCTTCTGGCTGTGGAGCTTCAGCAACTTAAGTCCAACTTCTCTGCTTATACTACTGAGCAATGGCAGGTTTTGTTTGAGATCCACTTAACTCTGTTGATCCAATATTTCAACGCAACCTTACTTCAACTCCTGCCAACAAGCATGTCCTGCGATTCCTATCAAGCCATGTAAGTTCCAAGCATTTACACAGAAATTAAAGGACACCTCTAAACTCTTGTCTTTTAAAAAAAAAAGGATAAAGACAACTTACAAGATACCTATACTATGATAAAATACTGATATATGATTTTCATCTTTAATTCTTGACACAGAGTGAAAGGATTCAGCCAAGCATTCAGCCTTGCTTCTCCCAAGATTAACGATGACATCGGGAGACAGATCTACGATTTCTTTATGAAACCATATATGATTCAACAAGCAAGTTCTGCAGGTATGGCCAGTAGTGGGATATCAAAGCTATGAAAATAGAGATTATCTGTAAATAACATATACTTTCATTTTATGCTGCATATTCATTCATTTCTGAGAAGACATGATTCTTCCCATTCTTTATTTACAGATATTGCATGTGGCGCTGTTGACTATGAATCCTGGATTCAGAGTAATTTTGGCTATTTTTACAAGTATTCTACAACAGATGAATTGATCATGTACAACAAAAACCTAACACAGGTAAGCTGATATCCAAAAAAGATTAAGCTTAAAGAGGAATAAGGTTATGGACTTAGGTTTCTAAATGGTTACTTTAGCTATCGCGATCCATACTTGTTTGCAAACGGTGACAATGTAAAAATGGTAGAATGTAGAAATAGAGGATAATGCTGTTAATGTACAGTTTTTATAGGTTTTAATTGCACTTGGATAAATTTAACGCCACATACATTTTGTGAAACACATCAAATAAAAACAACACCATGAGCTTAGAAATGCAGAGTTGTATACAAAGACATTTCATAGTCCAACGACAAAAAATACTTTAACTCGATCATAGTCCATGATAAAGTACCAAGTTCAAAGGCATCTTGAAAGAGAAATCTATTGATATCTTTACATATATGATCTGTTATGTGAAAGTTTTGATTGTTGAAAATGCCAGGGCTGCTTTGTTTCACCAAGCCTTTGTTATTTCCAGATTACTCTCACACCAAATGTTTTGGCTGACTTTGTGACCAGGACAGATGTTCTTCAGAATGAAACCTTGCTCATTTCATACCTAAGCAAGGTGGAATTAGAAAATGTCACCATCTTTTTAACTGCTCTGACATCTGCAGCAGAAAACGTAAGCATTTCTGATTCTCAAATAAATGTCTTTGAACGTAAAGATGATCACTACATTTACATTTTGAAGATTATTTATCATTAACATCACAAACAACTAGTAGGGTAGTAGTTAAGAAACACCAGTTTTCATGAAAACTTAAAAGCATCTTTATTTTCATAGGCAAGTCTGTCTGCTGACCAGGTAGACAAAGTAAAGGGAACTCTTCTGGCTGTGGAGCTTCAGCAACTTAAGTCCAACTTCTCTGCTTATACTACTGAGCAATGGCAGGTTTTGTTTGAGATCCACTTAACTCTGTTGATCCAATATTTCAACGCAACTTTACTTCAACTCCTGCCAACAAGCATGTCCTGCGATTCCTATCAAGCCATGTAAGTTCCAAGCATTTACACAGAAATTAAAGGACACCTCTAAACTCTTGTCTTTTTAAAAAAAAGGATAAAGACAACTTACAAGATACCTATACTATGATAAAATACTGATATATGATTTTCATCTTTAATTCTTGACACAGAGTGAAAGGATTCAGCCAAGCATTCA
This sequence comes from Anomaloglossus baeobatrachus, assembly GCF_048569485.1. NCBI lineage: Eukaryota > Metazoa > Chordata > Amphibia > Anura > Aromobatidae > Anomaloglossus > Anomaloglossus baeobatrachus. The sequence goes on along the minus strand of NC_134359.1, from coordinate 285,366,093 downwards.
GCCTTGCTTCTCCCAAGATTAACGATGACATCGGGAGACAGATCTACGATTTCTTTATGAAACCATATATGATTCAACAAGCAAGTTCTGCAGGTATGGCCAGTAGTGGGATATCAAAGCTATGAAAATAGAGATTGTCTGTAAATAACATATACTTTCATTTTATGCTGCATATTCATTCATTTCTGAGAAGACATGATTCTTCCCATTCTTTATTTACAGATATTGCATGTGGCGCTGTTGACTACGAATCCTGGATTCAGAGTAATTTTGGCTATTTTTACAAGTTTTCTACAACAGATGAATTGATCTTGTACAACAAAAACCTAACACAGGTAAGCTGATATCCAAAAAAGATTAAGCTTAAGAGGAATAAGGTTATGGCTTTAGGTTTCTAAATGGTTACTTTAGCTATCGCGATCCATACTTCTTTGCAATAGGTGACAATGTAAAAATGGTAGAATGTAGAAATAGAGGATAATGCTGTTAATGTACAGTTTTTATAGGTTCTAATTGCACTTGGATAAATTTAACGCCACATACATTTTGTGAAACACATCAAATAAAAACAACACCATGAGCTTAGAAATGCAGAGTTGTATACAAAGACATTTCATAGTCCAACGACAAAAAATACTTTAACTTGATCATAGTCTATGATAAAGTACCAAGTTCAAAGGCGTCTTGAAAGAGAAATCTATTGATATCTTTACATATATGATCTGTTTTGTGAAAGTTTTGATTGTTGAAAATGCCAGGGCTGCTTTGTTTCACCAAGCCTTCGTTATTTCCAGATTACTTTCACACCAAATGTTTTGGCTGAATTTGTGACCAGGACAGATGTTCTTCAGAATGAAACCTTGCTCATTTCATACCTAAGCAAGGTGGAATTAGAAAATGTCACCATCTTTTTAACTGCTCTGACATCTGCAGCAGAAAACGTAAGCATTTCTGATTCTTAAATAAATGTCTATGAATGTAAAGATGATCACTACATTTACAGTTTGAAGATTATTTATCATTAACATCACAAACAACTAGTAGGGTAGTAGTTAAGAAACACCAGTTTTCATAAAAACTTAAAAGCATCTTTATTTTCATAGGCAAGTCTGTCTGCTGACCAGGTAGACAAAGTAAAGGGAACTCTTCTGGCTGTGGAGCTTCAGCAACTTAAGTCCAACTTCTCTGCTTATACTACTGAGCAATGGCAGGCTTTGTTTGAGATCCACTTAACTCTCTTGATACAATATTTCAACGCAACCTTACTTCAGCTCCTGCCAACAAGCATGTCCTGCGATTCCTATCAAGCCATGTAAGTTCCAAGCATTTACACAGAAATTAAAGGACACCTCTAAACTCTTGTCTTTTTAAAAAAAAAGGATAAAGACAACTTACAAGATACCTATACTATGATAAAATACTGATATATGATTTTCATCTTTAATTCTTGACACAGAGTAAAAGGATTCAGCCAAGCATTCAGCCTTGCTTCTCCCAAGATTAACGATGACATCGGGAGACAGATCTACGATTTCTTTATGAAACCATATATGATTCAACAAGCAAGTTCTGCAGGTATGGCCAGTAGTGGGATATCAAAGCTATGAAAATAGATTATCTGTAAATAACATATACTTTCATTTTATGCTGCATATTCATTCATTTCTGAGAAGACATGATTCTTCCCATTTTTTATTTACAGATATAGCTTGTGGCGCTGGTGACTACGAATCCTGGATTCAGAGTAATTTTGGCTATTTTTACAAGTTTTCTACAACAGATGAATTGATCATGTACAACAAAAACCTAACACAGGTAAGCTGATATCCAAAAAAGATTAAGCTTAAAGAGGAATAAGGTTATGGCTTTAGGTTTCTAAATGGTTACTTTAGCTATCGCGATCCATACTTCTTTGCAATAGGTGACAATGTAAAAATGATAGAATGTAGAAATAGAGGATAATGCTGTTAATGTACAGTTTTTATAGGTTCTAATTGCACTTGGATAAATTTAACGCCACATACATTTTGTGAAACACATCAAGTAAAAACAACAACTCCATGAGCTTAGAAATGCAGAGTTGTATACAAAGACATTTCATAGTCCAACGACAAAAAATACTTTAACTTGATCATAGTCCATGATAAAGTACCAAGTTCAAAGGCGTCTTGAAAGAGAAATGTATTGATATCTTTACATATATGATCTGTTATGTGAAAGTTTTGATTGTTGAAAATGCCAGGGCTGCTTTGTTTCACCAAGCCTTTGTTATTTCCAGATTACTCTCACACCAAATGTTTTGGCTGAATTTGTGACCAGGACAGATGTTCTTCAGAATGAAACCTTGCTCATTTCATACCTAAGCAAGGTGGAATTAGAAAATGTCACCATCTTTTTAACTGCTCTGACATCTGCAGCAGAAAACGTAAGCATTTCTGATTCTCAAATAAATGTCTATGAACGTAAAGATGATCACTACATTTACAGTTTGAAGATTATTTATCATTAACATCACAAACAACTAGTAGGGTAGTAGTTAAGAAACACCAGTTTTCATGAAAACTTAAAAGCATCTTTATTTTCATAGGCAAGTCTGTCTGCTGACCAGGTAGACAAAGTAAAGGGAACTCTTCTGGCTGTGGAGCTTCAGAAAATTAAGTCCAACTTCTCTGCTTATACTACTGAGCAATGGCAGGTTTTGTTTGAGATCCACTTAACTCTGTTGATCCAATATTTCAACGCAACCTTACTTCAGCTCCTGCCAACAAGCATGTCCTGCGAATCCTATCAAGCCATGTAAGTTCCAAGCATTTACACAGAAATTAAAGGACACCTCTAAACTCTTGTCTTTTAAAAAAAAAGATAAAGGCAACTTACAAGATACCTATACTATGATAAAATTTTGATATATGATTTTCATCTTTAATTCTTGACACAGAGTAAAAGGATTCAGCCAAGCATTCAGCTTTGCTTCTCCCAAGATTAACGATGATATCGGGAGACAGATCTACGATTTCTTTATGAAACCATATATGATTCAACAAGCAAGTTCTGCAGGTATGGCCAGTAGTGGGATATCAAAGCTATGAAAATAGATTATCTGTAAATAACATATTCTTTCATTTTATGCTGCATATTCATTCATTTCTGAGAAGACATGATTCTTCCCATTCTTTATTTACAGATATTGCTTGTGGCGCTGTTGACTACGAATCCTGGATTCAGAGTAATTTTGGCTATTTTTACAAGTTTTCTACAACAGATGAATTGATCATGTACAACAAAAACCTAACACAGGTAAGCTGATATCCAAAAAAGATTAAGCTTAAAGAGGAATAAGGTTATGGCCTTAGGTTTCTAAATGGTTACTTTAGCTATCGCGATCCATACTTCTTTGCAATAGGTGACAATGTAAAAATGATAGAATGTAGAAATAGAGGATAATGCTGTTAATGTACAGTTTTTATAGGTTTTAATTGCACTTGGATAAATTTAACGCCACATACATTTTGTGAAACACATCAAATAAAAACAACACCATGAGCTTAGAAATGCAGAGTTGTATACAAAGACATTTCATAGTCCAACGACAAAAAATACTTTAACTCGATCATAGTCCATGATAAAGTACCAAGTTCAAAGGCATCTTGAAAGAGAAATCTATTGATATCTTTACATATATGATCTGTTATGTGAAAGTTTTGATTGTTGAAAATGCCAGGGCTGCTTTGTTTCACCAAGCCTTTGTTATTTCCAGATTACTCTCACACCAAATGTTTTGGCTGACTTTGTGACCAGGACAGATGTTCTTCAGAATGAAACCTTGCTCATTTCATACCTAAGCAAGGTGGAATTAGAAAATGTCACCATCTTTTTAACTGCTCTGACATCTGCAGCAGAAAACGTAAGCATTTCTGATTCTCAAATAAATGTCTTTGAACGTAAAGATGATCACTACATTTACAGTTTGAAGATTATTTATCATTAACATCACAAACAACTAGTAGGGTACTAGTTAAGAAACACCAGTTTTCATGAAAACTTAAAAGCATCTTTATTTTCATAGGCAAGTCTGTCTGCTGACCAGGTAGACAAAGTAAAGGGAACTCTTCTGGCTGTGGAGCTTCAGCAACTTAAGTCCAACTTCTCTGCTTATACTACTGAGCAATGGCAGGCTTTGTTTGAGATCCACTTAACTCTCTTGATACAATATTTCAACGCAACCTTACTTCAGCTCCTGCCAACAAGCATGTCCTGCAATTCCTATCAAGCCATGTAAGTTCCAAGCATTTACACAGAAATTAAAGGACACCTCTAAACTCTTGTCTTTTAAAAAAAAGGATAAAGACAACTTACAAGATACCTATACTATGATAAAATACTGATATATGATTTTCATCTTTAATTCTTGACACAGAGTAAAAGGATTCAGTCAAGCATTCAGCCTTGCTTCTCCCAAGATTAACGATGACATCGGGAGACAGATCTACGATTTCTTTATGAAACCATATATGATTCAACAAGCAAGTTCTGCAGGTATATCCAGTAGTGGGATATCAAAGCTATGAAAATAGATTATCTGTAAATAACATATACTTTCATTTTATGCTGCATATTCATTCATTTCTGAGAAGACATGATTCTTCCCATTCTTCATTTACAGATATAGCTTGTGGCGCTGTTGACTACGAATCCTGGATTCAGAGTAATTTTGGCTATTTTTACAAGTTTTCTACAACAGATGAATTGATCATGTACAACAAAAACCTAACACAGGTAAGCTGATATCCAAAAAAGATTAAGCTTAAAGAGGAATAAGGTTATGGACTTAGGTTTCTAAATGGTTACTTTAGCTATCGCGATCCATACTTTTTTGCAATAGGTGACAATGTAAAAATGATACAATGTAGAAATAGAGGATAATGCTGTTAATGTACAGTTTTTATAGGTTCTAATAGCACTTGGATAAATTTAACTGCCACATACATTTTGTGAAACACATCAAATAAAAACAACACCATGAGTTTAGAAATGCAGAGTTGTATACAAAGACATTTCATAGTCCAGCGACAAAAAATAATTTAACTTGATCATAGTCCATGATAAAGTACCAAGTTCAAAGGCATCTTGAAAGAGAAATCTTGATATCTTTACATATATGATCTGTTATGTGAAAGTTTTGATTGTTGAAAATGCCAGGGCTGCTTTGTTTCCCTAAGCCTTTGTTATTTCCAGATTACTTTCACACCAAATGTTTTGGCTGAATTTGTGACCAGGACAGATGTTCTTCAGAATGAAACCTTGCTCATTTCATACCTAAGCAAGGTGGAATTAGAATATGTCACCATCTTTTTAACTGCTCTGACATCTGCAGCAGAAAACGTAAGCATTTCTGATTCTCAAATAAATGTCTATGAACGTAAAGATGATCACTACATTTACAGTTTGAAGATTATTTATCATTAACATCACAAACAACTAGTAGGGTAGTAGTTAAGAAACACCAGTTTTCATGAAAACTTAAAAGCATCTTTATTTTCATAGGCAAGTCTGTCTGCTGACCAGGTAGACAAAGTAAAGGGAACTCTTCTGGCTGTGGAGCTTCAGCAACTTAAGTCCAACTTCTCTGCTTATACTACTGAGCAATGGCAGGTTTTGTTTGAGATCCACTTAACTCTGTTGATCCAATATTTCAACGCAACTTTACTTCAACTCCTGCCAACAAGCATGTCCTGTGATTCCTATCAAGCCATGTAAGTTCCAAGCATTTACACAGAAATTAAAGGACACCTCTAAACTCTTGTCTTTTTAAAAAAAAAATGATAAATACAACTTACAAGATACCTATACTATGATAAAATACTGATATATGATTTTCATCTTTAATTCTTAACACAGAGTGAAAGGATTCAGCCAAGCATTCAGCCTTGCTTCTCCCAAGATTAACGATGACATCGGGAGACAGATCTACGATTTCTTTATGAAACCATATATGATTCAACAAGCTAGTTCTGCAGGTATGGCCAGTAGTGGGATATCAAAGCTATGAAAATAGATTATCTGTAAATAACATATACTTTCATTTTATGCTGCATATTTATTCATTTCTGAGAAGACATGATTCTTCCCATTCTTTATTTACAGATATAGCTTGTGGCGCTGTTGACTACGAATCCTGGATTCAGAGTAATTTTGGCTATTTTTACAAGTTTTCTACAACAGATGAATTGATCATGTACAACAAAAACCTAACACAGGTAAGCTCATATCCAAAAAAGATTAAGCTTAAAGAGGAATAAGGTTATGGACTTAGGTTTCTAAATGTTTACTTTAGCTATCGCGATCCATACTTCTTTGCAATAGGTGACAATGTAAAAATGATACAATGTAGAAATAGAGGATAATGCTGTTAATGTACAGTTTTTATAGGTTCTAATTGCACTTGGATAAATTTAACGCCACATACATTTTGTGAAACACATCAAATAAAAACAACACCATGAGCTTAGAAATGCAGAGTTGTATACAAAGACATTTCATAGTCCAACGACAAAAAATACTTTAACTTGATCATAGTCCATGATAAAGTACCAAGTTCAAAGGCGTCTTGAAAGAGAAATCTATTGATATCTTTACATGTATGATCTGTTATGTGAAAGTTTTGAATGTTGAAAATGCTAGGGCTGCTTTGTTTCACCAAGCCTTTGTTATTTCCAGATTATTTTCACACCAAATGTTTTGGCTGAATTTGTGACCAGGACAGATGTTCTTCAGAATGAAACCTTGCTCATTTCATACCTAAGCAAGGTGGAATTAGAAAATGTCACCATCTTTTTAACTGCTCTGACATCTGCAGCAGAAAACGTAAGCATTTCTGATTCTTAAATAAATGTCTATGAATGTAAAGATGATCACTACATTTACAGTTTGAAGATTATTTATCATTAACATCACAAACAACTAGTAGGGTACTAGTTAAGAAACACCAGTTTTCATAAAAACTTAAAAGCATCTTTATTTTCATAGGCAAGTCTGTCTGCTGACCAGGTAGACAAAGTAAAGGGAACTCTTCTGGCTGTGGAGCTTCAGCAACTTAAGTCCAACTTCTCTGCTTATACTACTGAGCAATGGCAGGCTTTGTTTGAGATCCACTTAACTCTCTTGATCCAATATTTCAACGCAACCTTACTTCAGCTCCTGCCAACAAGCATGTCCTGCGATTCCTATCAAGCCATGTAAGTTCCAAGCATTTACACAGAAATTAAAGGACACCTCTAAACTCTTGTCTTTTTTAAAAAAAAGGATAAAGACAACTTACAAGATACCTATACTATGATAAAATACTGATATATGATTTTCACCTTTAATTCTTGACACAGAGTAAAAGGATTCAGCCAAGCATTCAGCCTTGCTTCTCCCAAGATTAACGATGACATCGGGAGACAGATCTACGATTTCTTTATGAAACCATATATGATTCAACAAGCTAGTTCTGCAGGTATGTCCAGTAGTGGGATATCAAAGCTATGAAAATAGATTATCTGTAAATAACATATACTTTCATTTTATGCTGCATATTCATTCATTTCTGAGAAGACATGATTCTTCCCATTCTTCATTTACAGATATAGCTTGTGGCGCTGTTGACTACGAATCCTGGATTCAGAGTAATTTTGGCTATTTTTACAAGTTTTCTACAACAGATGAATTGATCATGTACAACAAAAACCTAACACAGGTAAGCTGATATCCAAAAAAGATTAAGCTTAAAGAGGAATAAGGTTATGGACTTAGGTTTCTAAATGGTTACTTTAGCTATCGCGATCCATACTTCTTTGCAATAGGTGACAATGTAAAAATGATACAATGTATAAATAGAGGATAATGCTGTTAATGTACAGTTTTTATAGGTTCTAATAGCACTTGGATAAATTTAACTGCCACATACATTTTGTGAAACACATCAAATAAAAACAACACCATGAGTTTAGAAATGCAGAGTTGTATACAAAGACATTTCATAGTCCAACGACAAAAAATAATTTAACTTGATCATAGTCCATGATAAAGTACCAAGTTCAAAGGCATCTTGAAAGAGAAATCTATTGATATCTTTACATATATGATCTGTTATGTGAAAGTTTTGATTGTTGAAAATGCCAGGGCTGCTTTGTTTCACTAAGCCTTTGTTATTTCCAGATTACTTTCACACCAAATGTTTTGGCTGAATTTGTGACCAGGACAGATGTTCTTCAGAATGAAACCTTGCTCATTTCATACCTAAGCAAGGTGGAATTAGAAAATGTCACCATCTTTTTAACTGCTCTGACATCTGCAGCAGAAAACGTAAGCATTTCTGATTCTCAAATAAATGTCTATGAACGTAAAGATGATCACTACATTTACAGTTTGAAGATTATTTATCATTAACATCGCAAACAACTAGTAGGGTAGTAGTTAAGAAACACCAGTTTTCATGAAAACTTAAAAGCATCTTTATTTTCATAGGCAAGTCTGTCTGCTGACCAGGTAGACAAAGTAAAGGGAACTCTTCTGGCTGTGGAGCTTCAGCAACTTAAGTCCAACTTCTCTGCTTATACTACTGAGCAATGGCAGGTTTTGTTTGAGATCCACTTAACTCTCTTGATACAATATTTCAACGCAACCTTACTTCAGCTCCTGCCAACAAGCATGTCCTGCGATTCCTATCAAGCCATGTAAGTTCCAAGCATTTACACAGAAATTAAAGGACACCTCTAAACTCTTGTCTTTTAAAAAAAAAGGATAAAGACAACTTACAAGATTCCTATACTATGATAAAATACTGATATATAATTTTCATCTTTAATTCTTGACAGAGTAAAAGGATTCAGCCAAGCATTCAGCCTTGCTTCTCCCAAGATTAACGATGACATCGGGAGACAGATCTACGATTTCTTTATGAAACCATATATGATTCAACAAGCAAGTTCTGCAGGTATGGCCAGTAGTGGGATATCAAAGCTATGAAAATAGATTATCTGTAAATAACATATACTTTCATTTTATGCTGCATATTCATTCATTTCTGAGAAGACATGATTCTTCCCATTTTTTATTTGCAGATATAGCTTGTGGCGCTGGTGACTACGAATCCTGGATTCAGAGTAATTTTGGCTATTTTTACAAGTTTTCTACAACAGATGAATTGATCATGTACAACAAAAACCTAACACAGGTAAGCTGATATCCAAAAAAGATTAAGCTTAAAGAGGAATAAGGTTATGGCTTTAGGTTTCTAAATGGTTACTTTAGCTATCGCGATCCATACTTCTTTGCAATAGGTGACAATGTAAAAATGATAGAATGTAGAAATAGAGGATAATGCTGTTAATGTACAGTTTTTATAGGTTCTAATAGCACTTGGATAAATTTAACTGCCACATACATTTTGTGAAACACATCAAATAAAAACAACACCATGAGTTTAGAAATGCAGAGTTGTATACAAAGACATTTCATAGTCCAACGACAAAAAATAATTTAACTTGATCATAGTCCATGATAAAGTACCAAGTTCAAAGGCGTCTTGAAAGAGAAATCTATTGATATCTTTACATATATGATCTGTTATGTGAAAGTTTTGATTGTTGAAAATGCCAGGGCTGCTTTGTTTCACTAAGCCTTTGTTATTTCCAGATTACTTTCACACCAAATGTTTTGGCTGAATTTGTGACCAGGACAGATGTTATCCAGAATGAAACCTTGCTCATTTCATACCTAAGCAAGGTGGAATTAGAAAATGTCACCATCTTTTTAACTGCTCTGACATCTGCAGCAGAAAACGTAAGCATTTCTGATTCTCAAATAAATGTCTATGAACGTAAAGATGATCACTACATTTACAGTTTGAAGATTATTTATCATTAACATCACAAACAACTAGTAGGGCAGTAGTTAAGAAACACCAGTTTTCATGAAAACTTAAAAGCATCTTTATTTTCATAGGCAAGTCTGTCTGCTGACCAGTTAGACAAAGTAAAGGGAACTCTTCTGGCTGTGGAGCTTCAGCAACTTAAGTCCAACTTCTCTGCTTATACTACTGAGCAATGGCAGGCTTTGTTTGAGATCCACTTAACTCTCTTGATCCAATATTTCAACGCAACCTTACTTCAGCTCCTGCCAACAAGCATGTCCTGCGATTCCTATCAAGCCATGTAAGTTCCAAGCATTTACACAGAAATTAAAGGACACCTCTAAACTCTTGTCTTTTTTAAAAAAAGATAAAGACAACTTACAAGATACCTATACTATGATAAAATACTGATATATGATTTTCACCTTTAATTCTTGACACAGAGTAAAAGGATTCAGCCAAGCATTCAGCCTTGCTTCTCCCAAGATTAACGATGACATCGGGAGACAGATCTACGATTTCTTTATGAAACCATATATGATTCAACAAGCTAGTTCTGCAGGTATGGCCAGTAGTGGGATATCAAAGCTATGAAAATAGATTATCTGTAAATAACATATACTTTCATTTTATGCTGCATATTTATTCATTTCTGAGAAGACATGATTCTTCCCATTCTTTATTTACAGATATAGCTTGTGGCGCTGTTGACTACGAATCCTGGATTCAGAGTAATTTTGGCTATTTTTACAAGTTTTCTACAACAGATGAATTGATCATGTACAACAAAAACCTAACACAGGTAAGCTCATATCCAAAAAAGATTAAGCTTAAAGAGGAATAAGGTTATGGACTTAGGTTTCTAAATGTTTACTTTAGCTATCGCGATCCATACTTCTTTGCAATAGGTGACAATGTAAAAATGATACAATGTAGAAATAGAGGATAATGCTGTTAATGTACAGTTTTTATAGGTTCTAATTGCACTTGGATAAATTTAACGCCACATACATTTTGTGAAACACATCAAATAAAAACAACACCATGAGCTTAGAAATGCAGAGTTGTATACAAAGACATTTCATAGTCCAACGACAAAAAATACTTTAACTTGATCATAGTCCATGATAAAGTACCAAGTTCAAAGGCGTCTTGAAAGAGAAATCTATTGATATCTTTACATGTATGATCTGTTATGTGAAAGTTTTGATTGTTGAAAATGCTAGGGCTGCTTTGTTTCACCAAGCCTTTGTTATTTCCAGATTATTTTCACACCAAATGTTTTGGCTGAATTTGTGACCAGGACAGATGTTCTTCAGAATGAAACCTTGCTCATTTCATACCTAAGCAAGGTGGAATTAGAAAATGTCACCATCTTTTTAACTGCTCTGACATCTGCAGCAGAAAACGTAAGCATTTCTGATTCTTAAATAAATGTCTATGAATGTAAAGATGATCACTACATTTACAGTTTGAAGATTATTTATCATTAACATCACAAACAACTAGTAGGGTACTAGTTAAGAAACACCAGTTTTCATAAAAACTTAAAAGCATCTTTATTTTCATAGGCAAGTCTGTCTGCTGACCAGGTAGACAAAGTAAAGGGAACTCTTCTGGCTGTGGAGCTTCAGCAACTTAAGTCCAACTTCTCTGCTTATACTACTGAGCAATGGCAGGCTTTGTTTGAGATCCACTTAACTCTCTTGATCCAATATTTCAACGCAACCTTACTTCAGCTCCTGCCAACAAGCATGTCCTGCGATTCCTATCAAGCCATGTAAGTTCCAAGCATTTACACAGAAATTAAAGGACACCTCTAAACTCTTGTCTTTTTAAAAAAAAAGGATAAAGACAACTTACAAGATACCTATACTATGATAAAATACTGATATATGATTTTCACCTTTAATTCTTGACACAGAGTAAAAGGATTCAGCCAAGCATTCAGCCTTGCTTCTCCCAAGATTAACGATGACATCGGGAGACAGATCTACGATTTCTTTATGAAACCATATATGATTCAACAAGCTAGTTCTGCAGGTATGGCCAGTAGTGGGATATCAAAGCTATGAAAGAAGGATTTTTGTGTACTCACCGTAAAATCTCTTTCTCTGAGTCTTCATTGGGGGACACAGGACCATGGGTTATGCTGCTGTCACTAGGAGGCTGACACTAAGTAAACAGAAAAAGTTAGCTCCTCCCCAGCAGTATAACCCCTGAGCCGGAGGCGGGCTCAATCAGTTTAGTGCACAAGCAGTAGGAGGAGAACCAAACAATCCTGAATAAAACAAGGTAAGAAACTATGACGATCATTCGTGTGACCAGTGACCTGGGAAAACAGGCACTGGGGCAACAGGCATGTCCTATATAACAAAAAACACAAGCAGGGTGGGTGCTGTGTCCCCCAATGAAGACTCAGAGAAAGAGATTTTACGGTGAGTACACAAAAATCCTTCTTTCTCTATCGTTTCATTGGGGGACACAGGACCATGGGACGTCCAAAAGCAGTCCCTGGGTGGGAAGAAAAACCATCACCGGAGTGGGCTTGACCCAGACCTACAAGCGCCTAATGTTGCAACAGGTGTGCCAATGCCACCCGCAAACCCTACGCCAAGACTGGCCTCTGCCAAGCTCGGGTGTGAACCTGGTAGAAAATAGTCAAGGTATGCCAGCTAGAGCGGGTGGCGGACCAGGGGACCTGGTCGATCTACGACTGGAGTCCAATCTTTCAAGGGTGCCCCCTTGCCCGGTAGACCGCGGCGGAAGTCCGTCCTTCATGCGATAGTCTACACCTATGGAGGAAAAGCTCCATGTGAAATTCCGGCCCTTGGCGCCGGCACACGCTTCTTGGGCAAGGGTGAAAGAATGTATTGACGACCGGCGTAACCGAAAGATGGTGTCCTGCAGACACGAAAAACTGAGGGCTCGCACTAGCCCTGGAACGAACTATGCCCCTTTGTGGCTGGGAGAGGAGCCTAGAGCCGAAAGACCGAAACCCAAAGTCCTCTGCTGGAAGGAACAGCGAGGTGTCTTGGACAGAAACGAAAGGTTCTGGCTGGAGCCCCCCCTTGTCCTGTTGGCAGAGCCGGAAAATGGGGAAAAAACGACGAGAGGGCTGACCGCCCTGATGCCGTCTGTAACAACCCGATGGCCATGAGGAGCCCACCTATCAAAACAGGTGGTAGCAGGGAAAAAAGGGGAACCTTGAGCGAACCCATCACTGGATTCAGGTCCCACATTTCTAGTGAACGATGAAATAAAATCTTCAAGGAAACTTGATTCCCGGCCCTCTTCAATATCTGCCATCATCTTGCCCACCGTCCTGACGAGCCAGCATCCGGGATCCCCTGATGAGGCTATGTAACTTGGGACTTCTGAGCCCTGGTAGAATAGAGGGGCCCCGACACGGAAGAATTTTGCGGTCTGGAAGGGGCCACGGGGCATTTGCGAGGAGATGAGTAAAATATGTGAAACTATGCTCGCCTGGGTCACTCCCGATCTATCGCTTGCCTTGGTCCATCTTGAGAACCCTTGAGATCATAGGAAGCCGCGGGCAGATGCACGAGAGCCTGAACAGGCTACACGACCGGACTAGGGCGTCGACATCTAGTCCGGAGCAGGTGCATACTCTAAGCACCCTTGACTGAGACTTGGATCGGAAGGCCAAAAATGGTCCACGACCAGAGGTCTTCCTTCGCCAGCGATCTGGCTGGTGATTTCCGCGTTGGAGCCCTTTACCTACGGGAGGTCCATCCTACCGCGGACATCGGCCGTCCAAACGTCCCCGCTAGGGATGTGCTGCCGAGATTAGCGAGTGAAGGGACCCGTCCCAGAGCAAGATCTTCTTGGCCTCTTCCCTTGCCATGACACTCACTGCATCTTCCTGGTGGATGATGTAATCACCGCTGTGGCATGGTCCGACTGGAACCTGGCTGGGTCACCGCGACCTAGAGAAGAAATTGTAACTGGGCTAACCAGCTGCCTCTGAAGTCCGGAATGTTGAAGGAGAGACGACGCTCTAGGAGTGTCCCTCGGGACCCTGCCGAGGAATGGTGGGATAGCATACCCTAGCACGGGAGGCTGGTGACGGTTGATAATAAGCTCCAGGGGAGGAAAGGAAGCTTTCCAGGGATGGTTGCGAAGACTGGTCCGCTAGGAGGGGATTGACGGGTCACCCGCGAAGACGGAACCTTCCTGTCTCCGTTCCTCAGCGTGCTCCATTGGAGAGTCCGGGATGAAATCTGGTATGTGCACCGTCGCTACCACCGCCACAGGCTGTGAAGGAGCCAAAAAACCGAAGGGAAGAAACGGCACGGGAGGCAAAAGGCACGTGGGGCTCTGTGTCAGGAGACAGCAGCCATGCCAGGCGGAGATGGCTGTTGTAGGGATAAAAGGCTTTCAGACGGGTTTGCGTGAGGGAACGAAACCTGGTGCATCAGGGCCGATGCCGGGAAGGGGATATACCCTTCTCTTACGTAGCCTAGGGGGGAGAGTAGCCTACCCTGACGTAGCCTAGGGATAAACTAGACTCGACCTATCTCCGAAAGGGCGTTCCCGAAAGTCGGAAAAAAAGTCAGGGACTTCCTAGATGTCGAATCTGCGTTCCTGATCCCGAGTCAGAGGTCTCGATGGTGGGAACACTGATGCTAGAGGTTCAGGCCGGGTAGTGGGCAGACATCAGCTTTGTGAAAAGAGGGTACTCACTCAAGAGGAGACCCAGCCCTGGGTCGGCATAGGTGAGACGTGGACCGCTGCGTATGGTGTCCGGGAAATCCCTGCGGAGCGGCACGATAGTGACGAGAAGCCCGGAGGAACCCAGGCGGGTCGCATAAAGGGTAGCGTGCCGCTTCCTTTCTGAGCCCCCTTCGAGAAGGGGCAAGACAAATAAACGGACTTACCACTGGGAAAAATCACGTCCGGGGATTATCCATGATCACGTAGTCACCGTGCCAACTGGCTGTCCACTGAAAACAACCGTAGTGGCCCCCACCTTGCTTCCTGCAAAGAGGCATGCCCCCTTTCTCCAGAGCCCTTTGGGGGGATGAAATGACAATAACACGACTTACCACTGGTAAACGCCGTGTCTGGTTGCCGTCTGTGATCATTAGCGACTCCAGTATAGTGTGCCCCTTCTCTTCCGAAATCGCCTTGGAGAAGGGAAAAAAGACAATGACAAGACTTACTGCTGGTCAACTCCGTGTCCGGTAGCTGTCTGTGAGCCCGTGGTAACTCATCGAGCTCTGGATGCCGTCTGATCACATCAGGGACTGCTTCAAATGTCTTAAGGGAGACCTGCATGCACGGAGAGAAGAGGGCTGTCCGCAGCCTTACGGCTTGACTCACCATTTTTAGCAGGCTATTCGTCATGCGCCAAGACATCTAGGTCCTGCTCGGAATCCAGCAGAGGTGGAAGCCTGGGCCATCACCCGAGATGTCGGAAGACTGCCAGAGGAAGGTCAGTCTGGACCTGGGGGATACGTGGAAACTGGGGAGCCACAAGGACGAGACCTGGTCCACTTCCAGCATAGAAGAAAAAAGACCCTGGTACGGGACTCCCCTCCCCGAGGGGATTGCGCCAGTCTTATGGATGGTATGACCGAACATCGGCCGTAGACGCGGCGCATGCGCACGAACCCGAGGGACGTAGCGAGGGGAGTTGTGGCCTGAGACAGGGCGTTACAAGCCGGCAGGGGTCAAAGCAATCTGACATCTTCTTGAAACTAACTCACAAAAGGGGGGACCGAGTCTTGGGCTTACCAGCCCAAAATCACTAAAAAGTCGAGCTGGAAAAACGCCATGTACTAAAAAACGTGAAAGAAAAAACAAGTGCCCGCATAAGCAATGTAGGAGTCAATGTATGCAAGATCATGCACGTATCTATAATAAAAATCGATCCAATATAAAAAATATACACTACCAAAAAAGTGTGTTCTGTTTTTCCCATAATCTTTTTTTTTTTTTTTTTTTTAAATAAAATGAACACTGAGGGAGCGGGAAAAAAATATCCAACACCCCCCTGATGATGCCTGGGGCAGCGCAGGAGGCGGGCCTGGGACGCCGAGGACCAGGCCGAAGCCGGGGGCTAAATTTTTACGCTGCCTCGCGGCCGAGGCAGCGCCGGCGTCCCCGGCCGCGAGGCGGCGGCGTCGCGGCCTAGGACGCCGAGAACCCGGCCGAAGCCGGGGGCTAAATTATGACGCCGCCTCGCGGCCGAGGCAGCGCCGGCGGCCCCGGCCGCGAGGCGGCGGCGTCGCGGCCTAGGACGCCGAGGACCAGGCCGAAGCCGGGGACTAATTTTTGACGCCGCCTCGCGGCCGAGGCAGCGCCGGAGGCCCCGGCCGCGAGGCGGCGGCGGCGCGGCCTAGGACGCCGAGGACCAGGCCGAAGCCGGGGGCTAAATTTTGACGCTGCCTCGCGGCCGAGGCAGCGCCAGCGGCCCCGGCCGCGAGGCGGCGGCGTCGCGGCCTAGGACGCCGAGGACCCGGCCGAAGCCGGGGGCTAAATTATGACGCTGCCGCGCGCGGTGCCGGCGGATCCGGCCGCGAGGCGGCGGCGTCGCGGCCTAAGACGCCGAGGACCAGGCCGAAGCCGGGGACTAAATTTTGACGCTGCCTCGCGGCCGAGGCAGCGCCGGAGGCCCCGGCCGCGAGGCGGCGGCGGCGCGGCCTAGGACGCCGAGGACCAGGCCGAAGCCGGGGGCTAATTGTGACGCCGCCTCGCGGCCGAGGCAGCGCCGGCGGCCCCGGCCGCGAGGCGGCGGCGTCGCGGCCTAGGACGCCGAGGACCCGGCCGAAGCCGGGGGCTAAATTATGACGCCGCCGCGCGCGGTGCCGGCGGATCCGGCCGCGAGGCGGCGGCGTCGCGGCCTAGAACGCCGGGGGCCCGGCCGACGCCGGGGGCTAAAGTATGACGCTGCCGCGCGGGCAGAGGCAGCGCCGGCGGATCCGGCAGCAAAGCGGCGGCGGCGCAGCCTGGGACGCCCAGTACCAAGCAGAAGCCGGGGAGCGGGGGTGCCCGGCGACTAGGCCCAGACCGGGGCCTAACATTTGTACAGCCGCCCGAGGGGGAGAAGGTAGGAGATGGTGTCCTACCTGATCCTCGGCGCGCTCCAGAGTGCAGGCTGAGACTCTGCACATACTCCTGTGTGCTCCGCTCGCAGAAGGGATGGCTGCGGGCACCAGGGAAACGGCTGAAGAGGGCAGGGAGGTGGACCTGGTGGGGGATAGAAACCCCTAAAAACGTAGCAGCGCTGCGGGCCCCATCCAGATCGAGACGCGCTGTGGTCCAGTCCCTATTTGCCTAGCCCCTTGCGCCCTTTGGGGTGATACCGCAGAGCGGATAGGGGTGCCCAGGAAGATTCTGCCCCGCACGAACACACCAGGGATTGGTACCGCGGGAATGGACGGGGACGAGGGCCCGAAGACTCAAACCTCTGCGACCCTAGGGAGTGGTACCCACCGGGCTGCGAGAGCTGAGGAAGATAAGTACGATACCTGCAGAAACAGAAAAGTACCACAGATGAGAGCGACGAGCGTCGCCGAGAAAAAATGAAAAAAAAAGAAAATACGCAAAAAATCAAGTGGCTGAAGGGGGCCTAGTCGGCCCACATCAGCCTCCTACGACACTAAGCAAAAAACTGATTGAGCCCGCCTCCGGCTCAGGGGTTATACTGCTGGGGAGGAGCTAACTTTTTCTGTTTACTTAGTGTCAGCCTCCTAGTGACAGCAGCATAACCCATGGTCCTGTGTCCCCCAATGAAACGATAGAGAAAATAGATTATCTGTAAATAACATATACTTTCATTTTATGCTGCATATTTATTCATTTCTGAGAAGACATGATTCTTCCCATTCTTTATTTACAGATATAGCTTGTGGCGCTGTTAACTACGAATCCTGGATTCAGAGTAATTTTGGCTATTTTTACAAGTTTTCTACAACAGATGAATTAATCATGTACAACAAAAACCTAACACAGGTAAGCTCATATCCAAAAAAGATTAAGCTTAAAGAGGAATAAGGTTATGGACTTAGGTTTCTAAATGTTTACTTTAGCTATCGCGATCCATACTTCTTTGCAATAGGTGACAATGTAAAAATGATACAATGTAGAAATAGAGGATAATGCTGTTAATGTACAGTTTTTATAGGTTCTAATTGCACTTGGATAAATTTAACGCCACATACATTTTGTGAAACACATCAAATAAAAACAACACCATGAGCTTAGAAATGCAGAGTTGTATACAAAGACATTTCATAGTCCAACGACAAAAAATACTTTAACTTGATCATAGTCCATGATAAAGTACCAAGTTCAAAGGCGTCTTGAAAGAGAAATCTATTGATATCTTTACA
Organism: Anomaloglossus baeobatrachus; assembly: GCF_048569485.1. Classification (NCBI taxonomy): domain Eukaryota; kingdom Metazoa; phylum Chordata; class Amphibia; order Anura; family Aromobatidae; genus Anomaloglossus; species Anomaloglossus baeobatrachus. The sequence continues at coordinate 285,347,838 of NC_134359.1, read as the reverse complement.
TGTATGATCTGTTATGTGAAAGTTTTGATTGTTGAAAATGCTAGGGCTGCTTTGTTTCACCAAGCCTTTGTTATTTCCAGATTATTTTCACACCAAATGTTTTGGCTGAATTTGTGACCAGGACAGATGTTCTTCAGAATGAAACCTTGCTCATTTCATACCTAAGCAAGGTGGAATTAGAAAATGTCACTATCTTTTTAACTGCTCTGACATCTGCAGCAGAAAACGTAAGCATTTCTGATTCTTAAATAAATGTCTATGAATGTAAAGATGATCACTACATTTACAGTTTGAAGATTATTTATCATTAACATCACAAACAACTAGTAGGGTAGTAGTTAAGAAACACCAGTTTTCATGAAAACTTAAAAGCATCTTTATTTTCATAGGCAAGTCTGTCTGCTGACCAGTTAGACAAAGTAAAGGGAACTCTTCTGGCTGTGGAGCTTCAGCAACTTAAGTCCAACTTCTCTGCTTATACTACTGAGCAATGGCAGGCTTTGTTTGAGATCCACTTAACTCTCTTGATCCAATATTTCAACGCAACCTTACTTCAGCTCCTGCCAACAAGCATGTCCTGCGATTCCTATCAAGCCATGTAAGTTCCAAGCATTTACACAGAAATTAAAGGACACCTCTAAACTCTTGTCTTTTTAAAAAAAAAGGATAAAGACAACTTACAAGATACCTATACTATGATAAAATACTGATATATGATTTTCACCTTTAATTCTTGACACAGAGTAAAAGGATTCAGCCAAGCATTCAGCCTTGCTTCTCCCAAGATTAACGATGACATCGGGAGACAGATCTACGATTTCTTTATGAAACCATATATGATTCAACAAGCTAGTTCTGCAGGTATGTCCAGTAGTGGGATATAAAAGCTATGAAAATAGATTATCTGTAAATAACATATACTTTCATTTTATGCTGCATATTCATTCATTTCTGAGAAGACATGATTCTTCCCATTCTTCATTTACAGATATAGCTTGTGGCGCTGTTGACTACGAATCCTGGATTCAGAGTAATTTTGGCTATTTTTACAAGTTTTCTACAACAGATGAATTGATCATGTACAACAAAAACCTAACACAGGTAAGCTGATATCCAAAAAAGATTAAGCTTAAAGAGGAATAAGGTTATGGACTTAGGTTTCTAAATGGTTACTTTAGCTATCGCGATCCATACTTCTTTGCAATAGGTGACAATGTAAAAATGATACAATGTATAAATAGAGGATAATGCTGTTAATGTACAGTTTTTATAGGTTCTAATAGCACTTGGATAAATTTAACTGCCACATACATTTTGTGAAACACATCAAATAAAAACAACACCATGAGTTTAGAAATGCAGAGTTGTATACAAAGACATTTCATAGTCCAACGACAAAAAATAATTTAACTTGATCATAGTCCATGATAAAGTACCAAGTTCAAAGGCATCTTGAAAGAGAAATCTATTGATATCTTTACATATATGATCTGTTATGTGAAAGTTTTGATTGTTGAAAATGCCAGGGCTGCTTTGTTTCACTAAGCCTTTGTTATTTCCAGATTACTTTCACACCAAATGTTTTGGCTGAATTTGTGACCAGGACAGATGTTCTTCAGAATGAAACCTTGCTCATTTCATACCTAAGCAAGGTGGAATTAGAAAATGTCACCATCTTTTTAACTGCTCTGACATCTGCAGCAGAAAACGTAAGCATTTCTGATTCTCAAATAAATGTCTATGAACGTAAAGATGATCACTACATTTACAGTTTGAAGATTATTTATCATTAACATCACAAACAACTAGTAGGGTAGTAGTTAAGAAACACCAGTTTTCATGAAAACTTAAAAGCATCTTTATTTTCATAGGCAAGTCTGTCTGCTGACCAGTTAGACAAAGTAAAGGGAACTCTTCTGGCTGTGGAGCTTCAGCAACTTAAGTCCAACTTCTCTGCTTATACTACTGAGCAATGGCAGGCTTTGTTTGAGATCCACTTAACTCTCTTGATCCAATATTTCAACGCAACCTTACTTCAGCTCCTGCCAACAAGCATGTCCTGCGATTCCTATCAAGCCATGTAAGTTCCAAGCATTTACACAGAAATTAAAGGACACCTCTAAACTCTTGTCTTTTTAAAAAAAAAGGATAAAGACAACTTACAAGATACCTATACTATGATAAAATACTGATATATGATTTTCACCTTTAATTCTTGACACAGAGTAAAAGGATTCAGCCAAGCATTCAGCCTTGCTTCTCCCAAGATTAACGATGACATCGGGAGACAGATCTACGATTTCTTTATGAAACCATATATGATTCAACAAGCTAGTTCTGCAGGTATGTCCAGTAGTGGGATATCAAAGCTATGAAAATAGATTATCTGTAAATAACATATACTTTCATTTTATGCTGCATATTCATTCATTTCTGAGAAGACATGATTCTTCCCATTCTTCATTTACAGATATAGCTTGTGGCGCTGTTGACTACGAATCCTGGATTCAGAGTAATTTTGGCTATTTTTACAAGTTTTCTACAACAGATGAATTGATCATGTACAACAAAAACCTAACACAGGTAAGCTGATATCCAAAAAAGATTAAGCTTAAAGAGGAATAAGGTTATGGACTTAGGTTTCTAAATGGTTACTTTAGCTATCGCGATCCATACTTCTTTGCAATAGGTGACAATGTAAAAATGATACAATGTATAAATAGAGGATAATGCTGTTAATGTACAGTTTTTATAGGTTCTAATAGCACTTGGATAAATTTAACTGCCACATACATTTTGTAAAACACATCAAATAAAAACAACACCATGAGTTTAGAAATGCAGAGTTGTATACAAAGACATTTCATAGTCCAACGACAAAAAATACTTTAACTTGATCATAGTCCATGATAAAGTACCAAGTTCAAAGGCGTCTTGAAAGAGAAATCTATTGATATCTTTACATATATGATCTGTTATGTGAAAATTTTGATTGTTGAGAATGCCAGGGCTGCTTTGTTTCACTAAGCCTTTGTTATTTCCAGATTACTTTCACACCAAATGTTTTGGCTGAATTTGTGACCAGGACAGATGTTCTTCAGAATGAAACCTTGCTCATTTCATACCTAAGCAAGGTGGAATTAGAAAATGTCACCATCTTTTTAACTGCTCTGACATCTGCAGCAGAAAACGTAAGCATTTCTGATTCTCAAATAAATGTCTATGAACGTAAAGATGATCACTACATTTACAGTTTGAAGATTATTTATCATTAACATCACAAACAACCAGTAGGGTAGTAGTTAAGAAACACCAGTTTTCATGAAAACTTAAAAGCATCTTTATTTTCATAGGCAAGTCTGTCTGCTGACCAGTTAGACAAAGTAAAGGGAACTCTTCTGGCTGTGGAGCTTCAGCAACTTAAGTCCAACTTCTCTGCTTATACTACTGAGCAATGGCAGGCTTTGTTTGAGATCCACTTAACTCTCTTGATCCAATATTTCAACGCAACCTTACTTCAGCTCCTGCCAACAAGCATGTCCTGCGATTCCTATCAAGCCATGTAAGTTCCAAGCATTTACACAGAAATTAAAGGACACCTCTAAACTCTTGTCTTTTTTAAAAAAAAGGATAAAGACAACTTACAAGATACCTATACTATGATAAAATACTGATATATGATTTTCACCTTTAATTCTTGACACAGAGTAAAAGGATTCAGCCAAGCATTCAGCCTTGCTTCTCCCAAGATTAACGATGACATCGGGAGACAGATCTACGATTTCTTTATGAAACCATATATGATTCAACAAGCTAGTTCTGCAGGTATGTCCAGTAGTGGGATATCAAAGCTATGAAAATAGATTATCTGTAAATAACATATACTTTCATTTTATGCTGCATATTCATTCATTTCTGAGAAGACATGATTCTTCCCATTCTTCATTTACAGATATAGCTTGTGGCGCTGTTGACTACGAATCCTGGATTCAGAGTAATTTTGGCTATTTTTACAAGTTTTCTACAACAGATGAATTGATCATGTACAACAAAAACCTAACACAGGTAAGCTGATATCCAAAAAAGATTAAGCTTAAAGAGGAATAAGGTTATGGACTTAGGTTTCTAAATGGTTACTTTAGCTATCGCGATCCATACTTCTTTGCAATAGGTGACAATGTAAAAATGATACAATGTATAAATAGAGGATAATGCTGTTAATGTACAGTTTTTATAGGTTCTAATAGCACTTGGATAAATTTAACTGCCACATACATTTTGTGAAACACATCAAATAAAAACAACACCATGAGTTTAGAAATGCAGAGTTGTATACAAAGACATTTCATAGTCCAACGACAAAAAATACTTTAACTTGATCATAGTCCATGATAAAGTACCAAGTTCAAAGGCGTCTTGAAAGAGAAATCTATTGATATCTTTACATATATGATCTGTTATGTGAAAGTTTTGATTGTGAGAATGCCAGGGCTGCTTTGTTTCACTAAGCCTTTGTTATTTCCAGATTACTTTCACACCAAATGTTTTGGCTGAATTTGTGACCAGGACAGATGTTCTTCAGAATGAAACCTTGCTCATTTCATACCTAAGCAAGGTGGAATTAGAAAATGTCACCATCTTTTTAACTGCTCTGACATCTGCAGCAGAAAACGTAAGCATTTCTGATTCTCAAATAAATGTCTATGAACGTAAAGATGATCACTACATTTACAGTTTGAATATTATTTATCATTAACATCACAAACAACTAGTAGGGTAGTAGTTAAGAAACACCAGTTTTCATGAAAACTTAAAAGCATCTTTATTTTCATAGGCAAGTCTGTCTGCTGACCAGGTAGACAAAGTAAAGGGAACTCTTCTGGCTGTGGAGCTTCAGCAACTTAAGTCCAACTTCTCTGCTTATACTACTGAGCAATGGCAGGTTTTGTTTGAGATCCACTTAACTCTGTTGATCCAATATTTCAACGCAACTTTACTTCAACTCCTGCCAACAAGCATGTCCTGCGATTCCTATCAAGCCATGTAAGTTCCAAGCATTTACACAGAAATTAAAGGACACCTCTAAACTCTTGTCTTTTAAAAAAAAAAGGATAAAGACAACTTACAAGATACCTATACTATGATAAAATACTGATATATGATTTTCATCTTTAATTCTTGACACAGAGTGAAAGGATTCAGCCAAGCATTCAGCCTTGCTTCTCCCAAGATTAACGATGACATCGGGAGACAGATCTACGATTTCTTTATGAAACCATATATGATTCAACAAGCAAGTTCTGCAGGTATGGCCAGTAGTGGGATATCAAAGCTATGAAAATAGAGATTATCTGTAAATAACATATACTTTCATTTTATGCTGCATATTTATTCATTTCTGAGAAGACATGATTCTTCCCATTCTTTATTTACAGATATTGCATGTGGCACTGTTGACTATGAATCCTGGATTCAGAGTAATTTTGGCTATTTTTACAAGTATTCTACAACAGATGAATTGATCATGTACAACAAAAACCTAACACAGGTAAGCTGATATCCAAAAAAGATTAAGCTTAAAGAGGAATAAGGTTATGGACTTAGGTTTCTAAATGGTTACTTTAGCTATCGCGATCCATACTTCTTTGCAATAGGTGACAATGTAAAAATGATACAATGTAGAAATAGAGGATAATGCTGTTAATGTACAGTTTTTATAGGTTCTAATAGCACTTGGATAAATTTACCCTGCCACATACATTTTGTGAAACACATCAAATAAAAACAACACCATGAGTTTAGAAATGCAGAGTTGTATACAAAGACATTTCATAGTCCAACGACAAAAAATAATTTAACTTGATCATAATCCATGATAAAGTACAAAGTTCAAAGGCATCTTGAAAGAGAAATCTATTGATATCTTTACATATATGATCGGTTATGTGAACGTTTTGTTTGTTGAAAATGCCAGGGCTGCTTTGTTTCACTAAGCCTTTGTTATTTCCAGATTACTCTCACATCAAATGTTTTGGCTGAATTTGTGACCAGGACAGATGTTCTTCAGAATGAAACCTTGCTCATTTCATACCTAAGCAAGGTGGAATTAGAAAATGTCACCATCTTTTTAACTGCTCTGACATCTGCAGCAGAAAACGTAAGCATTTCTGATTCTCAAATAAATGTCTATGAAAGTAAAGATGATCACTACATTTACAGTTTGAATATTATTTATCATTAACATCACAAACAACTAGTAGGGTAGTAGTTAAGAAACACCAGTTTTCATGAAAACTTAAAAGCATCTTTATTTTCATAGGCAAGTCTGTCTGCTGACCAGGTAGACAAAGTAAAGGGAACTCTTCTGGCTGTGGAGCTTCAGCAACTTAAGTCCAACTTCTCTGCTTATACTACTGAGCAATGGCAGGCTTTGTTTGAGATCCACTTAACTCTGTTGATCCAATATTTCAACGCAACCTTACTTCAGCTCCTGCCAACAAGCATGTCCTGCGATTCCTATCAAGCCATGTAAGTTCCAAGCATTTACACAGAAATTAAAGGACACCTCTAAACTCTTGTCTTTTAAAAAAAAAAGGATAAAGACAACTTACAAGATACCTATACTATGATAAAATACTGATATATGATTTTCATCTTTAATTCTTGACACAGAGTAAAAGGATTCAGTCAAGCATTCAGCCTTGCTTCTCCCAAGATTAACGATGACATCGGGAGACAGATCTACGATTTCTTTATGAAACCATATATGATTCAACAAGCAAGTTCTGCAGGTATGGCCAGTAGTGGGATATCAAAGCTATGAAAATAGATTATCTGTAAATAACATATACTTTCATTTTATGCTGCATATTCATTCATTTCTGAGAAGACATGATTCTTCCCATTTTTTATTTACAGATATAGCTTGTGGCGCTGTTGACTACGAATCCTGGATTCAGAGTAATTTTGGCTATTTTTACAAGTTTTCTACAACAGATGAATTGATCATGTACAACAAAAACCTAACACAGGTAAGCTGATATCCAAAAAAGATTAAGCTTAAAGAGGAATAAGGTTATGGACTTAGGTTTCTAAATGGTTACTTTAGCTATCGCGATCCATACTTCTTTGCAATAGGTGACAATGTAAAAATGATACAATGTAGAAATAGAGGATAATGCTGTTAATGTACAGTTTTTATAGGTTCTAATAGCACTTGGATAAATTTAACTGCCACATACATTTTGTGAAACACATCAAATAAAAACAACACCATGAGTTTAGAAATGCAGAGTTGTATACAAAGACATTTCATAGTCCAGCGACAAAAAATAATTTAACTTGATCATAGTCCATGATAAAGTACCAAGTTCAAAGGCATCTTGAAAGAGAAATCTATTGATATCTTTACATATATGATCTGTTATGTGAAAGTTTTGATTGTTGAGAATGCCAGGGCTGCTTTGTTTCACCAAGCCTTTGTTATTTCCAGATTACTTTCACACCAAATGTTTTGGCTGAATTTGTGACCAGGACAGATGTTCTTCAGAATGAAACCTTGCTCATTTCATACCTAAGCAAGGTGGAATTAGAAAATGTCACCATCTTTTTAACTGCTCTGACATCTGCAGCAGAAAACGTAAGCATTTCTGATTCTCAAATAAATGTCTATGAACGTAAAGATGATCACTACATTTACAGTTTGAAGATTATTTATCATTAACATCACAAACAACTAGTAGGGTAGTAGTTAAGAAACACCAGTTTTCATGAAAACTTAAAAGCATCTTTATTTTCATAGGCAAGTCTGTCTGCTGACCAGGTAGACAAAGTAAAGGGAACTCTTCTGGCTGTGGAGCTTCAGCAACTTAAGTCCAACTTCTCTGCTTATACTACTGAGCAATGGCAGATTTTGTTTGAGATCCACTTAACTCTGTTGATCCAATATTTCAACGCAACTTTACTTCAACTCCTGCCAACAAGCATGTCCTGCGATTCCTATCAAGCCATGTAAGTTCCAAGCATTTACACAGAAATCAAAGGACACCTCTAAACTCTTGTCTTTTAAAAAAAAAAAGGATAAAGACAACTTACAAGATACCTATACTATGATAAAATACTGATATATGATTTTCATCTTTAATTCTTGACACAGAGTGAAAGGATTCAGCCAAGCATTCAGCCTTGCTTCTCCCAAGATTAACGATGACATCGGGAGACAGATCTACGATTTCTTTATGAAACCATATATGATTCAACAAGCAAGTTCTGCAGGTATGGCCAGTAGTGGGATATCAAAGCTATGAAAATAGAGATTATCTGTAAATAACATATACTTTCATTTTATGCTGCATATTTATTCATTTCTGAGAAGACATGATTCTTCCCATTCTTTATTTACAGATATTGCATGTGGCGCTGTTGACTATGAATCCTGGATTCAGAGTAATTTTGGCTATTTTTACAAGTATTCTACAACAGATGAATTGATCATGTACAACAAAAACCTAACACAGGTAAGCTGATATCCAAAAAAGATTAAGCTTAAAGAGGAATAAGGTTATGGACTTAGGTTTCTAAATGGTTACTTTAGCTATCGCGATCCATACTTCTTTGCAATAGGTGACAATTAGAGTTGAGCGCGGTTCGTGGTTCTCCAGTTCTAGGCTCGAGTGATTTTGGGGCCTGTTCTAGATCGAACTAGAACTCGAGCTTTTTGCAAAAGCTCGATAGTTCTAGAAACGTTCGAGAACGGTTCTAGCAGCAAAAAAACAGCTAATTCCTAGCTGGCTTTCCGCTGTAATAGTGTAAGTCACTCTGTGACTCACACTATTATGAAATTTCAGTGTATAGTGTGCGTGAACAGCGCCTTCAGATCACTCCTGTTTGTATAATGGCGATCGCCATTTTTTTTTTCCTTGTCTTCCTTCCCTAAGCGCGCGCGTGTAGTGGGGAGGGCCATTATGTCAGCCAATCCCAGACACACACACAGCTAAGTGGACTTTTAGCCAGAGAAGCAATGGCATGTGTGATAGGATGTCCATGTCACATGTCTCTGCATTATAAAAACGAGTATCTGGCTGTCCGGACGCCATTATCTCTTCTGCGTCCTTGGTGTCAGACATCACTGGCGCAGCTCCGTCCTTTGTCCTATCGCCGATACTGCTGTATGCGCTCCATAGACAGCGCTGGACAGCATAGGGATAGCACTTTCCATCAGTCCTTTTAAGGGCTCGTACCGGCAGGGTCAGAGTTAAGGTGACAGGTCCTGAAAACAGAGACAGCGTTTGTGTAGCTAAGGTCAGGGATTTCGTCACTGCATTTCCCCATTAGGAGGGAATGGAAAGGCAGGCTTCCATTCCTCTACCCAGAGCCCCACAACCCTGGCACTGTACCCTCCTGTCCTCTGCACACTCCAACTCATTATAACTAAGCCATTATACTAGCAAACACTCAGTGTACCTAGTGGCATCCTAAACGTGGCTATTGGACTTTTGTCTAGTCACACTAGTGCAAAGACATTTGCAGCATCTCTACCTGCATTGCACACTCCAACTCATTATAACTAAGCCATTATACTAGCAAACACTCAGTGTACCTAGTGGCATCCTAAACGTGGCTATTGGACTTTGCTATAGTCCCACTAGTGCAAAGATATTTGCAGCACCTCTGCCTGCATTGCACACTCCAACTCATTATAACTAAGCCATTATACTAGCAAACACTCAGTGTACCTAGTGGCTTCCTAAACGTGGCTATTGGACTTTGCTATAGTCCCACTAGTGCAAAGATATTTGCAGCACCTCTGCCTGTATTGCACACTCCAACTCATTATAACTAAGCCATTATACTAGCAAACACTCAGTGTACCTAGTGGCATCCTAAACGTGGCTATTGGACTTTGCTATAGTCCCACTAGTGCAAAGATATTTGCAGCACCTCTGCCTGCATTGCACACTCCAACTCATTATAACTAAGCCATTATACTAGCAAACACTCAGTGTACCTAGTGGCATCCTAAACGTGGCTATTGGACTTTGCTATAGTCCCACTAGTGCAAAGATATTTGCAGCACCTCTGCCTGCATTGCACACTCCAACTCATTATAACTAAGCCATTATACTAGCAAACACTCAGTGTACCTAGTGGCATCCTAAACGTGGCTATTGGACTTTGCTATAGTCCCACTAGTGCAAAGATATTTGCAGCACCTCTGCCTGCATTGCACACTCCAACTCATTATAACTAAGCCATTATACTAGCAGACACTCAGTGTACCTAGTGGCATCCTAAACGTGGCTATTGGACTTTTGTCTAGTCACACTAGTGCAAAGACATTTGCAGCACCTCTACCTGCATTGCACACTCCAACTCATTATAACTAAGCCATTATACTAGCAAACACTCAGTGTACCTAGTGGCATCCTAAACGTGGCTATTGGACTTTTGTCTAGTCACACTAGTGCAAAGACATTTGCAGCACCTCTACCTGCATTGCACACTCCAACTCATTATAACTAAGCCATTATACTAGCAAACACTCAGTGTACCTAGTGGCATCCTAAACGTGGCTATTGGACTTTGCTATAGTCCCACTAGTGCAAAGATATTTGCAGCACCTCTGCCTGCATTGCACACTCCAACTCATTATAACTAAGCCATTATACTAGCAAACACTCAGTGTACCTAGTGGCATCCTAAACGTGGCTATTGGACTTTGCTATAGTCCCACTAGTGCAAAGATATTTGCAGCACCTCTGCCTGCATTGCACACTCCAACTCATTATAACTAAGCCATTATACTAGCAAACACTCAGTGTACCTAGTGGCATCCTAAACGTGGCTATTGGACTTTTGTCTAGTCACACTAGTGCAAAGACATTTGCAGCACCTCTACCTGCATTGCACACTCCAACTTATTATAACTAAGCCATTATACTAGCAATTGATGCTGCCAGTTTAAGGGCCGTAGTTGCATTGTCAGGGATATTTATTCTTTATTATTCTGCTGTTAATAAAGCTAGACCACCGCTGCAATCTACACCACCTCTCAATTTTTACTACCACATTTTAAGTGCACAATCTTGTCGCAATCAACATGAGTGGCAAAATGACAGATGCTGGTGGAAAGGGGAAGAGGCGTGGTGGAAAAGGAAAAAAAGGGGTTGTCTGTGGGGAAGGTGGCAAAGCTCCATTATCATCTGCTGAAGAGAGACCATCTACCAGCAAAAGTAAGATGTCTACTACTTACCGTGGACAATCCGATGTGCTCCCTTTTTTACGGACACGAACAACAGGAACAAAGGTAGATGATGGCCAAAAAAGGAAAATGCTTGAATGGATCTCAAGTGGTCCAACAAGTGCCCTCTCAGCCACGTCAAGTACCGCATCCAAAAAACACCAGTCCTCTGAGTTGTCATCCCAATCAAACTTGCTTTCTCCCAGCTCTGAAGTCTCCATCAGCCCTGCACAGTATGGTGGAACTGAGATGGCTGAGTCTGCAGAGCTGTTCAGTCACACTATAGCCTGGGAATCAGAGGTCTGCTCCCAAGCTACAGTGAGTACAGAACAGGAAATGGTCTGCAGTGATGCCCAGAACCTTTGTGACTCTGATTCAGGCCGTGAGGACCAAGTTTCGGAGCATAATGTTGACCCTTTGTCACAAACTGTAACACCTGTGGTTATAGACAATGAGGAACATACTGATGAAGATGAGACGCAGATACCCGATTGGGATGACAACTTAAATATTCGGTCAGGGCAAGAAGAGGCTCGGTCTGAGGGGGAGGGGAGTGCAAATACAACAATTGATGATGAAGTTCTAGATCCCACCTACTGTCAACCCACAGTCAAGCACTCGAGGAGGTCAACAGAGGTGGTGGAGGAGGATGCAACTGATGACGAAGTTACCTTGCGCCTTCCTGGACACAGTCGGAGTACTGGTAGCACGTCTACAACTGCATCCTCAGCCACCACTCTGCCTCTGAGCATTATTCGGGGTGGATCAACAGGTCGCATGGCCTCTAAGCCTTGCCTAGCCTGGTCCTTTTTTGACATAGAAAAAGATCGCCCAAATTATGTGATCTGTAAAATTTGTCATGGTTCTCTTAGTAGAGGTCAAAACCTCAGCAGTTTGACAACTTCTTCCATGAATCGTCACATGAATAAATATCATATGTCCCGGTGGGAAGCTCACCGTGCTGCAATGTGGCCTAGCGGAGCGAACCATCCACCGCCTGCCCCTTCCAGTGCATCCGCGCGCTCTTCATCTTCTAGGACTGTGGGGACAGCTGTCACACCTGTTTATCCACCCACAACTTCCACCACTGTAACCGCAACAGGCAGTTTGCTTGGTAGGTCGTCAGTTGGTTTGGAAGGGGAAACAAGTGAGTGTGTACAGCTCTCTCAGACATCGATAGCACCAACGTTGGATGAAGGCAACATCATGTCTCCGCCTGCACTTTCCTCACAAACCTGGATTTTTCCAGGGACACCCTACTCAACACCGTCTACACACAGCAGCCAGATCTCTGTCCCTCAGATGTGGTCAAATAAAAGGCCACTTCCTTCGACCCATGACAAAGCTAAGAGGTTGACTCTATCCCTCTGTAAGCTGTTGGCTACCGAAATGCTGCCTTTCCGCCTAGTGGACACACAGGATTTTAGAGACCTTATGTCTGTCGCTGTGCCCCAGTACCAGAGGCCTAGTCGCCACTACTTCTCTAAGAAAGGTGTGCCCGCGCTACACCAGCATGTCGCACACAACATCACCGCTTCCTTGAGAAACTCTGTGTGTCAACGGGTGCATTTCACCACCGATACTTGGACCAGTAAGCATGAACAGGGACGTTACATGTCGCTGACTGGGCACTGGGTAACTATGGTGATAGATGGTGAAGGGTCTGCTGCACAAGTCTTGCCGTCTCCACGACTTGTGTGTCAATCCTCTGTCTGTCCAAGTTCCGCCACTGCTTCTGCATCCTCCACCTCATCTGGGTCCTCCACCTCCGCCCGAAGCCTGCCTGGTCAGGCCACCAGCGTTCTCACTGCGCAGAAGGAATCACGCACCCCTCATTACTATGCTGGCAGCAGAGCGCAATGGCATCAGGCGGTCTTTAGCTTGACATGTCTTGGGAATAAGAGTCACACAGCTGAGGAGTTGTGGTCAGCTCTGCGGTCCAAGTTTAATAAATAGTTGTCTCCACTCAACCTGCAGCCTGGTAAGGCCGTGTGCGACAATGCTGCAAACCTGGGTGCGGCCCTTCGCCTGGGCAAGGTGACACACGTACCTTGTATGGCTCACGTGTTGAACCTTGTCGTCCAGCAATTTTTAACACACTATCCCGGCCTAGATGGCCTTCTGAACAGGGCACGAAAACTGTCTGCTCACTTCCGCCGTTCAAGCGCCGCAGCTGAGCGACTTGCATCGCTCCAGAAGTCTTTCGGCCTGCCGGTTCATCGCCTGAAATGCGATGTGGCGACACACTGGAATTCAACTCTCCACATGTTACAGCGACTGTGGCAGCACCGCCGAGCCCTGGTGCAATACGTCATGACGTATAGCCTGGGCCAACGAGATGCAGAGGTGGGTCAGATCACCCTGATGGAGTGGTCTCAGATCAAGGACCTATGCACCCTTCTGCACAGTTTCGACATGGCAACGAATATGTTTAGCGCTGACAATGCCATTATCAGCATAACAATTCCAGTCATTTACATGCTAGAGCACACGCTAAACACTATTCGGAGTCAGGGGGTGGGACAACAGGAAGGGGAGGAACTACAGGAGGATTCATATGCGCAAGGGACAACATCATCACCAAGGTCCAGACGTTCATCATCACCAACGCAGCAGGCATGGGACCATGGGGGACAGGGATCAACAAGGGCGCATAGTAGCAGGCGAAATGTTGAGGAAGGTGCAGGAGAACATGAAGAAATGGAGGACGAACTGTCCATGGACATGGAAGACTCAGCAGATGAGGGAGACCTTGGTCAAATTTCAGTTGAAAGAGGTTGGGGGAAGATGTCAGAGGAAGAAAGAACGGGTAGCACCTCTATGCCACAAACACAGCGTGGACTTGGTCCGCATGGCTGCGCAAGACACATGAGTGCCTTCTTGTTGCACTACCTCCAACATGACCCTCGTATTGTCAAAATTAGAAGTGATGATGACTACTGGATTGCCACACTATTAGATCCCCGGTACAAGTCCAAATTTTGTGACATAATTCCAGCCATAGAAAGGGACGCACGTATGCAGGAGTATCAGCAGAAGCTGTTACTCGATCTTAGCTCGGCTTTTCCACCAAACAACCGTGCAGGTGCAGGGAGTGAATCTCCCAGTTGTAACTTGCCAAACATGGGACGGTCTCGTCATCTTCAACAGTCTACCCGTACCAGTAGGACGTATCTGGTGCTGGTAACAGCAATTTTATGGAATCTTTTCATAATTTTTTTAGACCCTCTTTTGCAAGGCCACCAGAGACAACAAGTCTGACACATAGTCAACGGCTGGAGAGGATGATACAGGAGTATCTCCAAATGAACATCGATGCCATGACTTTGCAAATGGAGCCTTGCTCCTTTTGGGCTTCAAATCTAGAAAAATGGCCAGAGCTCTCCAGTTACGCCTTGGAGATTTTGTCGTGTCCAGCTGCCAGCGTTGTCTCTGAACGTGTCTTCAGTGCTGCTGGGTGTGTGCTGACAGATAAGCGCACGCGTCTGTCCAGTGACAATGTGGACAGACTGACGTTCATCAAAATGAACAAGTCATGGATCCAGAAGGAATTTACTACCCCTGTGTCATCCTGGGGAGAGTAAATGCCTGTGGATTTGGAATGTGCTTGATGCAAATCAAAACATCCTGTTTGCAACTAGGGCACAACTGCTGCCACTGAAGGGGTGGGTGTGTGTGGGGCCCAATTTTTGGAAAAAAGGGAGACTCCGCTTGGAGTAACCCTTGCTTAAATTGTTTTTAAAAGGAGCCAAGATGAACAGAGGTGGGATCAGGAAAGACTTTGCTACCTACCCCGGTGTCATCCTGGGGACTGTTAAGAATAGCGTATTTTTGAATGTGCTTGATGCAAATGTAGCTGTGAATTGTACAACTGGGGCACAACTGCTGCCACTGAAGGGGTGGGTGTGTGTGGGGCCCAATTTTTTGAAAAAAGGAAGACTCCGCTTGGAGTAACCCTTGCTTACATTGTTTTTAAAAGAAGCCAAGATGAACAGAGCTGGGATCAGGAAAGACTTTGCTACCTACCCCGGTGTCATCCTGGGGACGGTTAAGAATAGCGTATTTTTGAATGTGCTTGATGCAAATGTAGCTGTGAATTGTACAACTGGGGCACAACTGCTGCCACTGAAGGGGTGGGTGTGTGTGGGGCCCGATTTTTTGAAAAAAGGAAGACTCCGCTTGGAGTAACCCTTGCTTACATTGTTTTTAAAAGAAGCCAAGATGAACAGAGCTGGGATCAGGAAAGACTTTGCTACCTACCCCGGTGTCATCCTGGGGACGGTTAAGAATAGCGTATTTTTGAATGTGCTTGATGCAAATGTAGCTGTGAATTGTACAACTGGGGCACAACTGCTGCCACTGAAGGGGTGGGTGTGTGTGGGGCCCAATTTTTGGAAAAAAGGGAGACTCCGCTTGGAGTAACCCTTGCTTACATTGTTTTTAAAAGGAGCCAAGATGAACAGAGCTGGGATCAGGAAAGACTTTTCTACCTACCCCGGTGTCATCCTGGGGACGGTTAAGAATAGCGTATTTTTGAATGTGCTTGATGCAAATGTAGCTGTGAATTGTACAACTGGGGCACAACTGCTGCCACTGAAGGGGTGGGTGTGTGTGGGGCCCAATTTTTTGAAAAAAGGAAGACTCCGCTTGGAGTAACCCTTGCGGTGTTTTACATGATTTTAGAAGGGCGTGCCATGCCTATATCTGTGTCTTCTCCTCTTTTTCCTTGTCCTGCTCTTTTGTTTTCACATGAGTATATGTCCTTGTCACTTTCTCATGTGTTTGTGTTGTGTTGTGAGTTGTTTGTCACCTTTTGGACACCTTTGAGGGTGTTTTCTATGTGTTTTTATGTGTTTGTGAATGCCTGCCATTGTTTCCTATGCGGTTCGAGTTCGGTTCGTCGAACGTTCGACGAACCGAACTCAAACGGGACCTCCGTTCGGCGAACCGACCTCGAGCCGAACCGGGACCGGTTCGCTCATCGATAGTAACAATGTAAAAATGGTAGAATGTAGAAATAGAGGATAATGCTGTTAATGTACAGTTTTTATAGGTTCTAATTGCACTTGGATAAATTTAACGCCACATACATTTTGTGAAACACATCAAATAAAAACAACACCATGAGCTTAGAAATGCAGAGTTGTATACAAAGACATTTCATAGTCCAACGACAAAAAATACTTTAACTTGAACATAGTCCATGATAAAGTACCAAGTTCTAAGGCGTCTTGAAAGAGAAATCTATTGATATCTTTACATATATGATCTGTTATGTGAAAGTTTTGATTGTTGAAAATGCCAGGGCTGCTTTGTTTCACCAAGCCTTTGTTATTTCCAGATTACTTTCACACCAAATGTTTTGGCTGAATTTGTGACCAGGACAGATGTTCTTCAGAATGAAACCTTGCTCATTTCATACCTAAGCAAGGTGGAATTAGAAAATGTCACCATCTTTTTAACTGCTCTGACATCTGCAGCAGAAAACGTAAGCACTTCTGATTCTCAAATAAATGTCTATGAACGTAAAGATGATCACTACATTTACAGTTTGAAGATTATTTATTATTAACATCACAAACAACTAGTAGGGTACTAGTTAAGAAACACCAGTTTTCATGAAAACTTAAAAGCATCTTTATTTTCATAGGCAAGTCTGTCTGCTGACCAGGTAGACAAAGTAAAGGGAACTCTTCTGGCTGTGGAGCTTCAGCAACTTAAGTCCAACTTCTCTGCTTATACTACTGAGCAATGGCAGGTTTTGTTTGAGATCCACTTAACTCTGTTGATCCAATATTTCAACGCAACTTTACTTCAACTCCTGCCAACAAGCATGTCCTGCGATTCCTATCAAGCCATGTAAGTTCCAAGCATTTACACAGAAATTAAAGGACACCTCTAAACTCTTGTCTTTTAAAAAAAACAGGATAAAGACAACTTACAAGATACCTATACTATGATAAAATACTGATATATGATTTTCATCTTTAATTCTTGACACAGAGTGAAAGGATTCAGCCAAGCATTCAGCCTTGCTTCTCCCAAGATTAACGATGACATCGGGAGACAGATCTACGATTTCTTTATGAAACCATATATGATTCAACAAGCAAGTTCTGCAGGTATGGCCAGTAGTGGGATATCAAAGCTATGAAAATAGATTATCTGTAAATAACATATACTTTCATTTTATGCTGCATATTCATTCATTTCTGAGAAGACATGATTCTTCCCATTTTTTATTTACAGATATAGCTTGTGGCGCTGTTGACTACGAATCCTGGATTCAGAGTAATTTTGGCTATTTTTACAAGTTTTCTACAACAGATGAATTGATCATGTACAACAAAAACCTAACACAGGTAAGCTGATATCCAAAAAGATTAAGCTTAAAGAGGAATAAGGTAATGGCCTTAGGTGTTACCGGGGGCTGTCTGATAATAAAACCTAAAGGAATGTCAGACAGTCAGGGTCCACCGTGCAAAGACTCTGCTGCAGACTATGGCAGAGGATAAGGGGTATATAAGTGTGCCACTGTAAAAAATAATTGCACAAGTGCAGAGTGCAATACCTCTGTTAAACTCACAGAGGAATATCATTAGAAAATAAAGCAATTCCTCCCTTACTTGGAGGGTGTGTGGAATGGTCTCTATGAAAGATCACAGAGACAAAAGCAGTGAGTGTGAAATGGCACCTACCTAGGTCCATTCCTCTAGTGGTGCCAGGAGACGGACAGCAGCGTAAGCCGCACAAAGCTCCTACCTGCGTTCGCTCCACTAGTGTGCGAGGACTCGAACCACTAGATATGGCACCTGCCTAGGTCTGCTCTTCTAGTCGTGCAAAAGAGACGGACAGCAGCGTAAGCCGCACAAATCTCCTACCTGCGTTCGCTCCACTAGTGTGCAAGGACACGAACCACTAGATATGGCACCTGCGTAGGTCCGCTCTTCTAGTGGTGCAAAAGAGACGGACAGCAGCATAAGCCACACAAAGCTCCTACCTCTGTTCGCTCCCCTAGTGTGCGAGGATACGAACAACTGCCAGACGCAGTATAAGGAACGTTACCCTAGCGGCAACGTCCACCTACGAGTAGAATCACAAGGCCCAGCCGGACCATGTGCCTCAGGCACCTGCCTATGTCCGCTCCACTAAGAGGTAAGGATACGGACTGCAGCCAAAGCTGTAAGGTATAAGAACGCTACCCTGCCCGTAGCGCTCACCTAACATAGACAGAGAGATGCCTAGAGGGACGTGCATAGGGCGTCTACCCTCATGCATGAACCAAGAGGAGCGGCGTGCGTCAGGGTCTTATATAGACTCTGTGCCTCATCCAAGATGGAGGACACCAGAGCCAATCCGCTGCCAGAATGACAGCAATGACGTCATGCTGGCCCATCACCGAGCAAAGCGTCACAAGCACATGACCAGCGACCAATCGGCATAGAAGGTGTCAGAGACATGTGACCTCATGTCAGCGATGATGTCACCCGCACATGTGCAATGGCTCCAAGATAGGACTTAGTCTCCAGCGCTTGCACATGTGCAGTAGCAAGAAATCCGGACATAGTCTCCAGAGCCACAGCAACCGTAACATTAGGTTTCTAAATGGTTACTTTAGCTATCGCGATCCATACTTCTTTGCAATAGGTGACAATGTAAAAATGATAGAATGTAGAAATAGAGGATAATGCTGTTAATGTACAGTTTTTATAGGTTCTAATTGCACTTGGATAAATTTAACGCCACATACATTTTGTGAAACACATCAAATAAAAACAACACCATGAGTTTAGAAATGCAGAGTTGTATACAAAGACATTTCATAGTCCAACGACAAAAAATACTTTAACTCGATCACAGTGCATGATAAAGGACCAAGTTCAAAGGCGTCTTGAAAGAGAAATCTATTGATATCTTTACATATATGATCTGTTATGTGACAGTTTTGATTGTTGAGAATGTCAGGGCTGCTTTGTTTCACCAAGCCTTCGTTATTTCCAGATTGTTCTCACACCAACTGTTTTGGCTGAATTTGTCATCAAGACAGATGTTCTTCAGAATGAAACCTTGCTCATTTCATATCTAAGTAAGGTGGAATTAGACAATATCACTATCTTTTTGACTGCTCTGACATCTGCAGCAGTAAAGGTGAGCACTTCTGACCTGTAAATTGATGACAATGGAGTTTAGAATGATTGCAACATTTATAATTCTAGAATAATTTAGTAAATCCATCCAAGATTATTAGTACAGTTTCAGTTAACAATCGATACGTTTTCAAGAAATCTTAGTAAAACCTTTATTATTTCCATAGGCAAATCTGTCTCAGGAACAGGTAGACATGGTAAAGGAAACTCTTCTGACTGTGGAACTTCAGCAGCTTCAGTCCAGCTTCTCTAGTTTTACTTCTGAACAATGGCAGGTTTTGTTTGAGATCCGCTTGACTGTCTTGATCCAGTATTTTAACGCAAACCTACTTCAACTTTTGCCAACAACCATTTCCTGTGATTCATATCAAGCCATGTAAGTACAAAGCATATACTGAGACACATTACAGGACTCGTACGACATCTTGTCTTTTGAAAAATGATAATAAAAGCTTTCAACATAACTATAACACAACAAAATACTGATGCATCCATTTCATATCTCATTTGTAACACAGCATAAAAGGATTCAGCCTTGCGGCTGACACCCTGGATGAGAAAACAGCGAGAGATATCTACAATTTCTTCATTAAAATATATATGACTCAACAGTTAACTTCTTCAGGTAGGACTCCCAGAAGTCTAGACTTGAAAACATAAATACAGATCTTCGGGAGATGATATATTATTGACTTTTATGCCAAACCTGTATTATCTTCTAACAAGTCATCTTTGTCCATTTTCTTGTTTTACAGATATTGCTTGCGGCGCTGTTGACTTCCAAACTTGGATTGAGAATAATTTTGGCTATTTTATCAAATTCGCCACATCAGAGGAATTGATCTCTTACAACAAAAATATTACAGAGGTATGCAAATGAAGAAAATTAATTAATAGGAAAATGCAGCTTTATATTTTCTTGCTTTGAGTTTTCAAATGGCTCATTTAGGGTCAACGATCTATAACTTTTCAGAAGGTCCCAAGGTGGGAACAACAACAAGATGTAGATGTTAGTGATGTTTGTCTACTTTTTGATTGCAACTGGATACATTGATCTTCACATGGATATTGTGAAACAAAAGCCAATAAATATAATGCTATGTGTTTAGAAATGCAAACTACTTTTCAAGCAATTTCATGGTTCAAGGAGAAAGAATGTTGCAGTTTCTCCAAAGTCCAATTCAAAACATCACAATCAACTATGTCTCCAAAGAATAATGTATTGATGTTTTTTATATACTATCTATTTTGTGGAGAAGTTTGTCCTTTGGGCATGCAAGTGCTGAATCGTAACCATGACTTTGCCTATTCCAGAACGCTCTTCCACCAGATGTTACGGCTGAATTTGTGACCAAGACAGATGTTCTTCAGAATGAAACCTTGCTCATTTCCTATCTAAGTAAGGTGGAATTAGACAACATCACCATCTTTTTGACTGCTCTGACATCTGCAGCAGTAAAGGTGAGCACTTCTGACCTGAAAACTGATGACAATGAAGTTTAGAATGACTGCAACATTTATAATTCTAGAATAATTTAGCAGATGCATCCAAGATTATTAGTACAGTTTCAGTTAACAATCGATACGTTTTCCAGAAATCTTAGTAAAACCTTTATTATTTCCATAGGCAAATCTGTCTCAGGAACAGGTAGACATGGTAAAGGAAACTCTTCTGACTGTGGAACTTCAGCAGCTTCAGTCCAGCTTCTCTAGTTATACTTCTGAACAATGGCAGGTTTTGTTTGAGATCCGCTTGACTGTCTTGATCCAGTATTTTAACGCAAACCTACTTCAACTTTTGCCAACAAACATTTCCTGCGATTCCTATCAAGCCATGTAAGTACAAAGCATATACTGAGACACATTACAGGACTCGTACAAGATCTTGTCTTTTGAAAAATGATAATAAAAGCTTTCAACATAACTATAACACAACAAAATACTGATGCATCCATTTCATATCTCATTTGTAACACAGCATAAAAGGATTCAGCTTTGCGGCTGACACCCTGGATGAGAAAACAGCGAGAGATATCTACAATTTCTTCATTAAAATATATATGACTCAACAGTTAACTTCTTCAGGTAAGACTCCCAGAAGTCTAGACTTGAAAACATAAATACAGATCTTCGGGAGATGATTTATTATTGACTTTTATGCCAAATCTGTATTATCTTCTAACAAGTCATCTTTGTCCATTTTCTTGTTTTACAGATATTGCTTGCGGCGCTGTTGACTTCCACACTTGGATTGAGAATAATTTTGGCTATTTTATCAAATTCGCCACATCAGAGGAATTGATCTCTTACAACAAAAATCTTACAGAGGTATGCAAATGAAGAAAACTAATTAATAGGAAAATGGAGCTTTATATTTTCTTGCTTTGAGTTTTCAAATGGCTCATTTAGGGTCAACGATCTATAACTTTTCAGAACGTCCCAAGGTGAGAACAACAACAAGATGTAGATGTTAGTGATGTTTGTCTACTTTTTGATTGCAACTGGATACATTTATCTTCACATGGATATTGTGAAACAAAAGCCAATAAATATAATGCTATGTGTTTAGAAATGCAAACTCCTTTTCAAGCAATTTCATGGTTCAAGGACAAAGAATGTTGCAGTTTCTCCAAAGTCCAATTCAAAACATCACAATCAACTATGTCGCCAAAGAAAAATGTATTGATCTTTTTTATATACTATCTATTTTGTGGGGAAGTTTGTCCTTTGGGCATGCAAGCGCTGATTCTTAACCATGACTTTGCCTATTCCAGAACGCTCTTCCACCAGATGTTACGGCTGAATTTGTGACCAAGACAGATGTTCTTCAGAATGAAACCTTACTCATTTCATATCTAAGTAAGGTGGAATTAGACAATATCACCATCTTTTTGACTGCTCTGACATCTGCAGCAGTAAAGGTGAGCACTTCTGACCTGAAAACTGATGACAATGAAGTTTAGAATGATCACAACATTTATAATTCTAGAATAATTTAGCAAATCCATCCAAGATTATTAGTACAGTTTGAGTTAACAATCGATACGTTTTCAAGAAATCTTAGTAAAACCTTTATTATTTCCATAGGCAAATCTGTCTCAGGAACAGGTAGACATGGTAAAGGAAACTCTTCTGACTGTGGAACTTCAGCAGCTTCAGTCCAGCTTCTCTAGTTATACTTCTGAACAATGGCAGGTTTTGTTTGAGATCCGCTTGACTGTCTTGATCCAGTATTTTAACGCAAACCTACTTCAACTTTTGCCAACAAACATTTCCTGCGATTCCTATCAAGCCATGTAAGTACAAAGCATATACTGAGACACATTACAGAACTCGTACAACATCTTGTCTTTTGAAAAATGATAATAAAAGCTTTCAACATAACTATAACACAACAAAATACTGATGCATCCATTTCATATCTCATTTGTAACACAGCATAAAAGGATTCAGCTTTGCGGCTGACACGCTGGATGAGAAAACAGCGAGAGAAATCTACAATTTCTTCATTAAAATATATATGACTCAACAGTTAACTTCTTCAGGTAAGACTCCCAGAAGTCTAGACTTAAAAACATAAATACAGATCTTCGGGAGATGATATATTATTGACTTTTATGCCAAATCTGTATTATCTTCTAACAAGTCATCTTTGTCCATTTTCTTCTTTTACAGATATTGCTTGCGGCGCTGTTGACTTCCAAACTTGGATTGAGAATAATTTTGGCTATTTTATCAAATTCGCCACATCAGAGGAATTGATCTCTTACAACAAAAATCTTACAGAGGTATGCAAATGAAGAAAATTAATTAATAGGAAAATGGAGCTTTATATTTTCTTGCTTTGAGTTTTCAAATGGCTCATTTAGGGTCAACGATCTATAACTTTTCAGAAGGTCCCAAGGTGGGAACAACAACAAGATATAGATGTTAGTGATGTTTGTCTACTTTTTGATTGCAACTGGATACATTTATCTTCACATGGATATTGTGAAACAAAAGCCAATAAATATAATGCTATGTGTTTAGAAATGCAAACTCCTTTGCAAGCAATTTCATGGTTCAAGGACAAAGAATGTTGCAGTTTCTCCAAAGTCCAATTCAAAACATCACAATCAACTATGTCTCCAAAGAAAAATGTATTGATGTTTTTTATATACTATCTATTTTGTGGGGAAGTTTGTCCTTTGGGCATGCAAGCGCTGATTCTTTACCATGACTTTGCCTATTCCAGAACGCTCTTCCACCAGATGTTACGGCTGAATTTGTGACCAAGACAGATGTTCTTCAGAATGAAACCTTGCTCATTTCCTATTTAAGTAAGGTGGAATTAGACAACATCACCATCTTTTTGACTGCTCTGACATCTGCAGCAGTAAAGGTGAGCACTTCTGACCTGAAAACTGATGACAATGAAGTTTAGAATGACTGCAACATTTATAATTCTAGAATAATTTAGCAGATGCCTCCAAGATTATTAGTACAGTTTCAGTTAACAATCGATACGTTTTCAAGAAATCTTAGTAAAACCTTTATTATTTTCATAGGCAAATCTGTCTCAGGAACAGGTAGACATGGTAAAGGAAACTCTTCTGACTGTGGAACTTCAGCAGCTTCAGTCCAGCTTCTCTAGTTATACTTCTGAACAATGGCATGTTTTGTTTGAGATCCGCTTGACTGTCTTAATTCAGTATTTTAACGCAGACCTACTTCAACTTTTGCCAACAAACATTTCCTGCGATTCCTATCAAGCCAGGTAAGTACAAAGCATATACCGAGACACATTACAGGACTCGTACAACATCTTGTCTTTTGAAAAATGATAATAAAAGCTTTCAACATAACTATAACACAACAAAATACTGATGCATCCATTTCATATCTCATTTGTAACACAGCATAAAAGGATTCAGCTTTGCGGCTGACACCCTGGATGAGAAAACAGCGAGAGATATCTACAATTTCTTCATTAAAATATATATGACTCAACAGATAACTTCTTCAGGTAAGACTCCCAGAAGTCTAGACTTGAAAACATAAATACAGATCTTTGGGAGATGATATATTATTGACTTTTATGCCAAATCTGTATTATCTTCTAACAAGTCATCTTTGTCCATTTTCTTGTTTTACAGATATTGCTTGCGGCGCTGTTGACTTCCAAACTTGGATTGAGAATAATTTTGGCTATTTTATTAAATTCGCCACATCAGAGGAATTGATCTCTTACAACAAAAATCTTACAGAGGTATGCAAATGAAGAAAATTAATTAATAGGAAAATGGAGCTTTATATTTTCTTGCTTTGAGTTTTCAAATGGCTCATTTAGGGTCAACGATCTATAACTTTTCAGAAGGTCCCAAGGTGGGAACAACAACAAGATGTAGATGTTAGTGATGTTTGTCTACTTTTTGATTGCAACTGGATACATTTATCTTCACATGTATATTGTGAAACAAAAGCCAATAAATATAATGCTATGTGTTTAGAAATGCAAACTCCTTTTCAAGCAATTTCATGGTTCAAGGAGAAAGAATGTTGCAGTTTCTCCAAAGTCCAATTGAAAACATCACAATCAACTATGTCTCCAAAGAAAAATGTATTGATGTTTTTTATATACTATCTATTTTGTGGGGAAGTTTGTCCTTTGGGCATGCAAGCGCTGATTCTTAACCATGACTTTGCCTATTCCAGAACGCTCTTCCACCAGATGTTACGGCTGAATTTGTGACCAAGACAGATGTTCTTCAGAATGAAACCTTACTCATTTCATATCTAAGTAAGGTGGAATTAGACAATATCACCATCTTTTTGACTGCTCTGACATCTGCAGCAGTAAAGGTGAGCACTTCTGACCTGAAAACTGATGACAATGAAGTTTAGAATGACTGCAACATTTATAATTCTAGAATAATTTAGCAGATGCATCGAAGATTATTAGTACAGTTTCAGTTAACAATCGATACGTTTTCCAGAAATCTTAGTAAAACCTTTATTATTTCCATAGGCAAATCTGTCTCAGGAACAGGTAGACATGGTAAAGGAAACTCTTCTGACTGTGGAACTTCAGCAGCTTCAGTCCAGCTTCTCTAGTTATACTTCTGAACAATGGCAGGTTTTGTTTGAGATCCGCTTGACTGTCTTGATCCAGTATTTTAACGCAAACCTACTTCAACTTTTGCCAACAAACATTTCCTGCGATTCCTATCAAGCCATGTAAGTACAAAGCATATACTGAGACACATTACAGGACTCGTACAAGATCTTGTCTTTTGAAAAATGATAATAAAAGCTTTCAACATAACTATAACACAACAAAATACTGATGCATCCATTTCATATCTCATTTGTAACACAGCATAAAAGGATTCAGCTTTGCGGCTGACACCCTGGATGAGAAAACAGCGAGAGATATCTACAATTTCTTCATTAAAATATATATGACTCAACAGTTAACTTCTTCAGGTAAGACTCCCAGAAGTCTAGACTTGAAAACATAAATACAGATCTTCGGGAGATGATTTATTATTGACTTTTATGCCAAATCTGTATTATCTTCTAACAAGTCATCTTTGTCCATTTTCTTGTTTTACAGATATTGCTTGCGGCGCTGTTGACTTCCAAACTTGGATTGAGAATAATTTTGGCTATTTTATCAAATTCGCCACATCAGAGGAATTGATCTCTTACAACAAAAATCTTACAGAGGTATGCAAATGAAGAAAACTAATTAATAGGAAAATGGAGCTTTATATTTTCTTGCTTTGAGTTTTCAAATGGCTCATTTAGGGTCAACGATCTATAACTTTTCAGAAGGTCCCAAGGTGAGAACAACAACAAGATGTAGATGATAGTGATGTTTGTCTACTTTTTGATTGCAACTGGATACATTTATCTTCACATGGATATTGTGAAACAAAAGCCAATAAATATAATGCTATGTGTTTAGAAATGCAAACTCCTTTGCAAGCAATTTCATGGTTCAAGGACAAAGAATGTTGCAGTTTCTCCAAAGTCCAATTCAAAACATCACAATCAACTATGTCTCCAAAGAAAAATGTATTGATGTTTTTTATATACTATCTATTTTGTGGGGAAGTTTGTCCTTTGGGCATGCAAGCGCTGATTCTTAACCATGACTTTGCCTATTCCAGAACGCTCTTCCACCAGATGTTACGGCTGAATTTGTGACCAAGACAGATGTTCTTCAGAATGAAACCTTACTCATTTCATATCTAAGTAAGGTGGAATTAGACAATATCACCATCTTTTTGACTGCTCTGACATCTGCAGCAGTAAAGGTGAGCACTTCTGACCTGAAAACTGATGACAATGAAGTTTAGAATGATCACAACATTTATAATTCTAGAATAATTTAGCAAATCCATCCAAGATTATTAGTACAGTTTGAGTTAACAATCGATACGTTTTCAAGAAATCTTAGTAAAACCTTTATTATTTCCATAGGCAAATCTGTCTCAGGAACAGGTAGACATGGTAAAGGAAACTCTTCTGACTGTGGAACTTCAGCAGCTTCAGTCCAGCTTCTCTAGTTATACTTCTGAACAATGGCAGGTTTTGTTTGAGATCCGCTTGACTGTCTTGATCCAGTATTTTAACGCAAACCTACTTCAACTTTTGCCAACAAACATTTCCTGCGATTCCTATCAAGCCATGTAAGTACAAAGCATATACTGAGACACATTACAGAACTCGTACAACATCTTGTCTTTTGAAAAATGATAATAAAAGCTTTCAACATAACTATAACACAACAAAATACTGATGCATCCATTTCATATCTCATTTGTAACACAGCATAAAAGGATTCAGCTTTGCGGCTGACACGCTGGATGAGAAAACAGCGAGAGAAATCTACAATTTCTTCATTAAAATATATATGACTCAACAGTTAACTTCTTCAGGTAAGACTCCCAGAAGTCTAGACTTAAAAACATAAATACAGATCTTCGGGAGATGATATATTATTGACTTTTATGCCAAATCTGTATTATCTTCTAACAAGTCATCTTTGTCCATTTTCTTCTTTTACAGATATTGCTTGCGGCGCTGTTGACTTCCAAACTTGGATTGAGAATAATTTTGGCTATTTTATCAAATTCGCCACATCAGAGGAATTGATCTCTTACAACAAAAATCTTACAGAGGTATGCAAATGAAGAAAATTAATTAATAGGAAAATGGAGCTTTATATTTTCTTGCTTTGAGTTTTCAAATGGCTCATTTAGGGTCAACGATCTATAACTTTTCAGAAGGTCCCAAGGTGGGAACAACAACAAGATATAGATGTTAGTGATGTTTGTCTACTTTTTGATTGCAACTGGATACATTTATCTTCACATGGATATTGTGAAACAAAAGCCAATAAATATAATGCTATGTGTTTAGAAATGCAAACTCCTTTGCAAGCAATTTCATGGTTCAAGGACAAAGAATGTTGCAGTTTCTCCAAAGTCCAATTCAAAACATCACAATCAACTATGTCTCCAAAGAAAAATGTATTGATGTTTTTTATATACTATCTATTTTGTGGGGAAGTTTGTCCTTTGGGCATGCAAGCGCTGATTCTTTACCATGACTTTGCCTATTCCAGAACGCTCTTCCACCAGATGTTACGGCTGAATTTGTGACCAAGACAGATGTTCTTCAGAATGAAACCTTACTCATTTCATATCTAAGTAAGGTGGAATTAGACAATATCACCATCTTTTTGACTGCTCTGACATCTGCAGCAGTAAAGGTGAGCACTTCTGACCTGAAAACTGATGACAATGAAGTTTAGAATGATCACAACATTTATAATTCTAGAATAATTTAGCAAATCCATCCAAGATTATTAGTACAGTTTGAGTTAACAATCGATACGTTTTCAAGAAATCTTAGTAAAACCTTTATTATTTCCATAGGCAAATCTGTCTCAGGAACAGGTAGACATGGTAAAGGAAACTCTTCTGACTGTGGAACTTCAGCAGCTTCAGTCCAGCTTCTCTAGTTATACTTCTGAACAATGGCAGGTTTTGTTTGAGATCCGCTTGACTGTCTTGATCCAGTATTTTAACGCAAACCTACTTCAACTTTTGCCAACAAACATTTCCTGCGATTCCTATCAAGCCATGTAAGTACAAAGCATATACTGAGACACATTACAGGACTCGTGCAAGATCTTGTCTTTTGAAAAATGATAATAAAAGCTTTCAACATAACTATAACACAACAAAATACTGATGCATCCATTTCATATCTCATTTGTAACACAGCATAAAAGGATTCAGCTTTGCGGCTGACACCCTGGATGAGAAAACAGCGAGAGATATCTACAATTTCTTCATTAAAATATATATGACTCAACAGATAACTTCTTCAGGTAAGACTCCCAGAAGTCTAGACTTGAAAACATAAATACAGATCTTTGGGAGATGATATATTATTGACTTTTATGCCAAATCTGTATTATCTTCTAACAAGTCATCTTTGTCCATTTTCTTGTTTTACAGATATTGCTTGCGGCGCTGTTGACTTCCAAACTTGGATTGAGAATAATTTTGGCTATTTTATTAAATTCGCCACATCAGAGGAATTGATCTCTTACAACAAAAATCTTACAGAGGTATGCAAATGAAGAAAATTAATTAATAGGAAAATGGAGCTTTATATTTTCTTGCTTTGAGTTTTCAAATGGCTCATTTAGGGTCAACGATCTATAACTTTTCAGAAGGTCCCAAGGTGGGAACAACAACAAGATGTAGATGTTAGTGATGTTTGTCTACTTTTTGATTGCAACTGGATACATTTATCTTCACATGTATATTGTGAAACAAAAGCCAATAAATATAATGCTATGTGTTTAGAAATGCAAACTCCTTTTCAAGCAATTTCATGGTTCAAGGAGAAAGAATGTTGCAGTTTCTCCAAAGTCCAATTCAAAACATCACAATCAACTATGTCTCCAAAGAAAAATGTATTGATGTTTTTTATATACTATCTATTTTGTGGGGAAGTTTGTCCTTTGGGCATACAAGCGCTGATTCTTAACCATGACTTTGCCTATTCCAGAACGCTCTTCCACCAGATGTTACGGCTGAATTTGTGACCAAGACATATGTTCTTCAGAATGAAACCTTACTCATTTCATATCTAAGTAAGGTGGAATTAGACAATATCACCATCTTTTTGACTGCTCTGACATCTGCAGCAGTAAAGGTGAGCACTTCTGACCTGAAAACTGATGACAATGAAGTTTAGAATGACTGCAACATTTATAATTCTAGAATAATTTAGCAGATGCATCGAAGATTATTAGTACAGTTTCAGTTAACAATCGATACGTTTTCCAGAAATCTTAGTAAAACCTTTATTATTTCCATAGGCAAATCTGTCTCAGGAACAGGTAGACATGGTAAAGGAAACTCTTCTGACTGTGGAACTTCAGCAGCTTCAGTCCAGCTTCTCTAGTTATACTTCTGAACAATGGCAGGTTTTGTTTGAGATCCGCTTGACTGTCTTGATCCAGTATTTTAACGCAAACCTACTTCAACTTTTGCCAACAAACATTTCCTGCGATTCCTATCAAGCCATGTAAGTACAAAGCATATACTGAGACACATTACAGGACTCGTACAAGATCTTGTCTTTTGAAAAATGATAATAAAAGCTTTCAACATAACTATAACACCACAAAATACTGATGCATCCATTTCATATCTCATTTGTAACACAGCATAAAAGGATTCAGCTTTGCGGCTGACACCCTGGATGAGAAAACAGCGAGAGATATCTACAATTTCTTCATTAAAATATATATGACTCAACAGTTAACTTCTTCAGGTAAGACTCCCAGAAGTCTAGACTTGAAAACATAAATACAGATCTTCGGGAGATGATATATTATTGACTTTTATGCCAAATCTGTATTATCTTCTAACAAGTCATCTTTGTCCATTTTCTTCTTTTACAGATATTGCTTGCGGCGCTGTTGACTTCCAAACTTGGATTGAGAATAATTTTGGCTATTTTATCAAATTCGCCACATCAGAGGAATTGATCTCTTACAACAAAAATCTTACAGAGGTATGCAAATGAAGAAAATTAATTAATAGGAAAATGGAGCTTTATATTTTCTTGCTTTGAGTTTTCAAATGGCTCATTTAGGGTCAACGATCTATAACTTTTCAGAAGGTCCCAAGGTGAGAACAACAACAAGATGTAGATGTTAGTGATGTTTGTCTACTTTTTGATTGCAACTGGATACATTTATCTTCACATGGATATTGTGAAACAAAAGCCAATAAATATAATGCTATGTGTTTAGAAATGCAAACTCCTTTGCAAGCAATTTCATGGTTCAAGGACAAAGAATGTTGCAGTTTCTCCAAAGTCCAATTCAAAACATCACAATCAACTATGTCTCCAAAGAAAAATGTATTGATGTTTTTTATATACTATCTATTTTGTGGGGAAGTTTGTCCTTTGGGCATGCAAGCGCTGATTCTTAACCATGACTTTGCCTATTCCAGAACGCTCTTCCACCAGATGTTACGGCTGAATTTGTGACCAAGACAGATGTTCTTCAGAATGAAACCTTACTCATTTCATATCTAAGTAAGGTGGAATTAGACAATATCACCATCTTTTTGACTGCTCTGACATCTGCAGCAGTAAAGGTGAGCACTTCTGACCTGAAAACTGATGACAATGAAGTTTAGAATGATCACAACATTTATAATTCTAGAATAATTTAGCAAATCCATCCAAGATTATTAGTACAGTTTGAGTTAACAATCGATACGTTTTCAAGAAATCTTAGTAAAACCTTTATTATTTCCATAGGCAAATCTGTCTCAGGAACAGGTAGACATGGTAAAGGAAACTCTTCTGACTGTGGAACTTCAGCAGCTTCAGTCCAGCTTCTCTAGTTATACTTCTGAACAATGGCAGGTTTTGTTTGAGATCCGCTTGACTGTCTTGATCCAGTATTTTAACGCAAACCTACTTCAACTTTTGCCAACAAACATTTCCTGCGATTCCTATCAAGCCATGTAAGTACAAAGCATATACTGAGACACATTACAGAACTCGTACAACATCTTGTCTTTTGAAAAATGATAATAAAAGCTTTCAACATAACTATAACACAACAAAATACTGATGCATCCATTTCATATCTCATTTGTAACACAGCATAAAAGGATTCAGCTTTGCGGCTGACACGCTGGATGAGAAAACAGCGAGAGAAATCTACAATTTCTTCATTAAAATATATATGACTCAACAGTTAACTTCTTCAGGTAAGACTCCCAGAAGTCTAGACTTAAAAACATAAATACAGATCTTCGGGAGATGATATATTATTGACTTTTATGCCAAATCTGTATTATCTTCTAACAAGTCATCTTTGTCCATTTTCTTCTTTTACAGATATTGCTTGCGGCGCTGTTGACTTCCAAACTTGGATTGAGAATAATTTTGGCTATTTTATCAAATTCGCCACATCAGAGGAATTGATCTCTTACAACAAAAATCTTACAGAGGTATGCAAATGAAGAAAATTAATTAATAGGAAAATGGAGCTTTATATTTTCTTGCTTTGAGTTTTCAAATGGCTCATTTAGGGTCAACGATCTATAACTTTTCAGAAGGTCCCAAGGTGGGAACAACAACAAGATATAGATGTTAGTGATGTTTGTCTACTTTTTGATTGCAACTGGATACATTTATCTTCACATGGATATTGTGAAACAAAAGCCAATAAATATAATGCTATGTGTTTAGAAATGCAAACTCCTTTGCAAGCAATTTCATGGTTCAAGGACAAAGAATGTTGCAGTTTCTCCAAAGTCCAATTCAAAACATCACAATCAACTATGTCTCCAAAGAAAAATGTATTGATGTTTTTTATATACTATCTATTTTGTGGGGAAGTTTGTCCTTTGGGCATGCAAGCGCTGATTCTTTACCATGACTTTGCCTATTCCAGAACGCTCTTCCACCAGATGTTACGGCTGAATTTGTGACCAAGACAGATGTTCTTCAGAATGAAACCTTACTCATTTCATATCTAAGTAAGGTGGAATTAGACAATATCACCATCTTTTTGACTGCTCTGACATCTGCAGCAGTAAAGGTGAGCACTTCTGACCTGAAAACTGATGACAATGAAGTTTAGAATGATCACAACATTTATAATTCTAGAATAATTTAGCAAATCCATCCAAGATTATTAGTACAGTTTGAGTTAACAATCGATACGTTTTCAAGAAATCTTAGTAAAACCTTTATTATTTCCATAGGCAAATCTGTCTCAGGAACAGGTAGACATGGTAAAGGAAACTCTTCTGACTGTGGAACTTCAGCAGCTTCAGTCCAGCTTCTCTAGTTATACTTCTGAACAATGGCAGGTTTTGTTTGAGATCCGCTTGACTGTCTTGATCCAGTATTTTAACGCAAACCTACTTCAACTTTTGCCAACAAACATTTCCTGCGATTCCTATCAAGCCATGTAAGTACAAAGCATATACTGAGACACATTACAGGACTCGTACAAGATCTTGTCTTTTGAAAAATGATAATAAAAGCTTTCAACATAACTATAACACAACAAAATACTGATGCATCCATTTCATATCTCATTTTTAACACAGCATAAAAGGATTCAGCTTTGCGGCTGACACCCTGGATGAGAAAACAGCGAGAGATATCTACAATTTCTTCATTAAAATATATATGACTCAACAGATAACTTCTTCAGGTAAGACTCCCAGAAGTCTAGACTTGAAAACATAAATACAGATCTTTGGGAGATGATATATTATTGACTTTTATGCCAAATCTGTATTATCTTCTAACAAGTCATCTTTGTCCATTTTCTTGTTTTACAGATATTGCTTGCGGCGCTGTTGACTTCCAAACTTGGATTGAGAATAATTTTGGCTATTTTATTAAATTCGCCACATCAGAGGAATTGATCTCTTACAACAAAAATCTTACAGAGGTATGCAAATGAAGAAAATTAATTAATAGGAAAATGGAGCTTTATATTTTCTTGCTTTGAGTTTTCAAATGGCTCATTTAGGGTCAACGATCTATAACTTTTCAGAAGGTCCCAAGGTGGGAACAACAACAAGATGTAGATGTTAGTGATGTTTGTCTACTTTTTGATTGCAACTGGATACATTTATCTTCACATGTATATTGTGAAACAAAAGCCAATAAATATAATGCTATGTGTTTAGAAATGCAAACTCCTTTTCAAGCAATTTCATGGTTCAAGGAGAAAGAATGTTGCAGTTTCTCCAAAGTCCAATTCAAAACATCACAATCAACTATGTCTCCAAAGAAAAATGTATTGATGTTTTTTATATACTATCTATTTTGTGGGGAAGTTTGTCCTTTGGGCATACAAGCGCTGATTCTTAACCATGACTTTGCCTATTCCAGAACGCTCTTCCACCAGATGTTACGGCTGAATTTGTGACCAAGACATATGTTCTTCAGAATGAAACCTTACTCATTTCATATCTAAGTAAGGTGGAATTAGACAATATCACCATCTTTTTGACTGCTCTGACATCTGCAGCAGTAAAGGTGAGCACTTCTGACCTGAAAACTGATGACAATGAAGTTTAGAATGACTGCAACATTTATAATTCTAGAATAATTTAGCAGATGCATCGAAGATTATTAGTACAGTTTCAGTTAACAATCGATACGTTTTCCAGAAATCTTAGTAAAACCTTTATTATTTCCATAGGCAAATCTGTCTCAGGAACAGGTAGACATGGTAAAGGAAACTCTTCTGACTGTGGAACTTCAGCAGCTTCAGTCCAGCTTCTCTAGTTATACTTCTGAACAATGGCAGGTTTTGTTTGAGATCCGCTTGACTGTCTTGATCCAGTATTTTAACGCAAACCTACTTCAACTTTTGCCAACAAACATTTCCTGCGATTCCTATCAAGCCATGTAAGTACAAAGCATATACTGAGACACATTACAGGATTCGTACAAGATCTTGTCTTTTGAAAAATGATAATAAAAGCTTTCAACATAACTATAACACAACAAAATACTGATGCATCCATTTCATATCTCATTTGTAACACAGCATAAAAGGATTCAGCTTTGCGGCTGACACCCTGGATGAGAAAACAGCGAGAGATATCTACAATTTCTTCATTAAAATATATATGACTCAACAGATAACTTCTTCAGGTAAGACTCCCAGAAGTCTAGACTTGAAAACATAAATACAGATCTTTGGGAGATGATATATTATTGACTTTTATGCCAAATCTGTATTATCTTCTAACAAGTCATCTTTGTCCATTTTCTTGTTTTACAGATATTGCTTGCGGCGCTGTTGACTTCCAAACTTGGATTGAGAATAATTTTGGCTATTTTATTAAATTCGCCACATCAGAGGAATTGATCTCTTACAACAAAAATCTTACAGAGGTATGCAAATGAAGAAAATTAATTAATAGGAAAATGGAGCTTTATATTTTCTTGCTTTGAGTTTTCAAATGGCTCATTTAGGGTCAACGATCTATAACTTTTCAGAAGGTCCCAAGGTGGGAACAACAACAAGATGTAGATGTTAGTGATGTTTGTCTACTTTTTGATTGCAACTGGATACATTTATCTTCACATGTATATTGTGAAACAAAAGCCAATAAATATAATGCTATGTGTTTAGAAATGCAAACTCCTTTTCAAGCAATTTCATGGTTCAAGGAGAAAGAATGTTGCAGTTTCTCCAAAGTCCAATTCAAAACATCACAATCAACTATGTCTCCAAAGAAAAATGTATTGATGTTTTTTATATACTATCTATTTTGTGGGGAAGTTTGTCCTTTGGGCATGCAAGCGCTGATTCTTAACCATAACTTTGCCTATTCCAGAACGCTCTTCCACCAGATGTTACGGCTGAATTTGTGACCAAGACAGATGTTCTTCAGAATGAAACCTTACTCATTTCATATCTAAGTAAGGTGGAATTAGACAATATCACCATCTTTTTGACTGCTCTGACATCTGCAGCAGTAAAGGTGAGCACTTCTGACCTGAAAACTGATGACAATGAAGTTTAGAATGACTGCAACATTTATAATTCTAGAATAATTTAGCAGATGCATCGAAGATTATTAGTACAGTTTCAGTTAACAATCGATACGTTTTCCAGAAATCTTAGTAAAACCTTTATTATTTCCATAGGCAAATCTGTCTCAGGAACAGGTAGACATGGTAAAGGAAACTCTTCTGACTGTGGAACTTCAGCAGCTTCAGTCCAGCTTCTCTAGTTATACTTCTGAACAATGGCAGGTTTTGTTTGAGATCCGCTTGACTGTCTTGATCCAGTATTTTAACGCAAACCTACTTCAACTTTTGCCAACAAACATTTCCTGCGATTCCTATCAAGCCATGTAAGTACAAAGCATATACTGAGACACATTACAGGACTCGTACAAGATCTTGTCTTTTGAAAAATGATAATAAAAGCTTTCAACATAACTATAACACCACAAAATACTGATGCATCCATTTCATATCTCATTTGTAACACAGCATAAAAGGATTCAGCTTTGCGGCTGACACCCTGGATGAGAAAACAGCGAGAGATATCTACAATTTCTTCATTAAAATATATATGACTCAACAGTTAACTTCTTCAGGTAAGACTCCCAGAAGTCTAGACTTGAAAACATAAATACAGATCTTCGGGAGATGATTTATTATTGACTTTTATGCCAAATCTGTATTATCTTCAAACAAGTAATCTTTGTCCATTTTCTTGTTTTACAGATATTGCTTGTGGCGCTGTTGACTTCCAAACTTGGATTGAGAATAATTTTGGCTATTTTATCAAATTCGCCACATCAGAGGAATTGATCTCTTACAACAAAAATCTTACAGAGGTATGCACATGAAGAAAATTAATTAATAGGAAAATGGAGCTTTATATTTTCTTGCTTTGAGTTTTCAAATGGCTCATTTAGGGTCAACGATCTATAACTTTTCAGAAGGTCCCAAGGTGGGAACAACAACAAGATGTAGATGTTAGTGATGTTTGTCTACTTTTTGATTGCAACTGGATACATTTATCTTCACATGTATATTGTGAAACAAAAGCCAATAAATATAATGCTATGTGTTTAGAAATGCAAACTCCTTTTCAAGCAATTTCATGGTTCAAGGAGAAAGAATGTTGCAGTTTCTCCAAAGTCCAATTCAAAACATCACAATCAACTATGTCTACAAAGAAAAATGTATTGATGTTTTTTATATACTATCTATTTTGTGGGGAAGTTTGTCCTTTGGGCATGCAAGCGCTGATTCTTAACCATGACTTTGCCTATTCCAGAATGCTCTTCCACCAGATGTTACGGCTGAATTTGTGACCAAGACAGATGTTCTTCAGAATGAAACCTTACTCATTTCATATCTAAGTAAGGTGGAATTAGACAATATCACCATCTTTTTGACTGCTCTGACATCTGCAGCAGTAAAGGTGAGCACTTCTGACCTGAAAACTGATGACAATGAAGTTTAGAATGACTGCAACATTTATAATTCTAGAATAATTTAGCAGATGCATCGAAGATTATTAGTACAGTTTCAGTTAACAATCGATACGTTTTCCAGAAATCTTAGTAAAACCTTTATTATTTCCATAGGCAAATCTGTCTCAGGAACAGGTAGACATGGTAAAGGAAACTCTTCTGACTGTGGAACTTCAGCAGCTTCAGTCCAGCTTCTCTAGTTATACTTCTGAACAATGGCAGGTTTTGTTTGAGATCCGCTTGACTGTCTTGATCCAGTATTTTAACGCAAACCTACTTCAACTTTTGCCAACAAACATTTCCTGCGATTCCTATCAAGCCATGTAAGTACAAAGCATATACTGAGACACATTACAGGACTCGTACAAGATCTTGTCTTTTGAAAAATGATAATAAAAGCTTTCAACATAACTATAACACCACAAAATACTGATGCATCCATTTCATATCTCATTTGTAACACAGCATAAAAGGATTCAGCTTTGCGGCTGACACCCTGGATGAGAAAACAGCGAGAGATATCTACAATTTCTTCATTAAAATATATATGACTCAACAGTTAACTTCTTCAGGTAAGACTCCCAAAAGTCTAGACTTGAAAACATAAATACAGATCTTCGGGAGATGATATATTATTGACTTTTATGCCAAATCTGTATTATCTTCTAACAAGTCATCTTTGTCCATTTTCTTGTTTTACAGATATTGCTTGCGGCGCTGTTGACTTCCAAACTTGGATTGAGAATAATTTTGGCTATTTTATCAAATTCGCCACATCAGAGGAATTGATCTCTTACAACAAAAATCTTACAGAGGTATGCAAATGAAGAAAATTAATTATTAGGAAAATGGAGCTTTCTATTTTCTTGCTTTGAGTTTTCAAATGGCTCATTTAGGGTCAACCATCTATAACTTTTCAGAAGGTCCCAAGGTGGGAACAACAATAAGATGTAGATGTTAGTGATGTTTGTCTACTTTTTGATTGCAACTGGATACATTTATCTTCACATGGATATTGTGAAACAAAAGCCAATGAATATAATGCTATATGTTTAGAAATGCAAACTCCTTTTCAAGCAATTTCATGGTTCAAGGACAAAGAATGTTGCAGTTTCTCCAAAGTCCAATTCAAAACATCACAATCAACTATGTCTCCAAAGAAAAATGTATTGATGTTTTTTATATACTATCTATTTTGTGGGGAAGTTTGTCCTTTGGGCATGCAAGCACTGATTCTTAACCATGACTTTGCCTATTCCAGAACGCTCTTCCACCAGATGTTACGGCTGAATTTGTGACCAAGACAGATGTTCTTCAGAATGAAACCTTGCTCATTTCCTATCTAAGTAAGGTGGAATTAGACAACATCACCATCTTTTTGACTGCTCTGACATCTGCAGCAGTAAAGGTGAGCACTTCTGACCTGAAAACTGATGACAATGAAGTTTAGAATGACTGCAACATTTATAATTCTAGAATAATTTAGCAGATACATCCAAGATTATTAGTACAGTTTCAGTTAACAATCGATACGTTTTCCAGAAATTTTAGTAAAACCTTTATTATTTCCATAGGCAAATCTGTCTCAGGAACAGGTAGACATGGTAAAGGAAACTCTTCTGACTGTGGAACTTCAGCAGCTTCAGTCCAGCTTCTCTAGTTATACTTCTGAAGAATGGCTGGTTTTGTTTGAGATCCGCTTGACTGTCTTGATCCAGTATTTTAACGCAAACCTACTTCAACTTTTGCCAACAAACATTTCCTGCGATTCCTATCAAGCCATGTAAGTACAAAGCATATACTGAGACACATTACAGGACTCGTACAAGATCTTGTCTTTTGAAAAATGATAATAAAAGCTTTCAACATAACTATAACACAACAAAATACTGATGCATCCATTTCATATCTCATTTGTAACACAGCATAAAAGGATTCAGCTTTGCGGCTGACACCCTGGATGAGAAAACAGCGAGAGATATCTACAATTTCTTCATTAAAATATATATGACTCAACAGTTAACTTCTTCAGGTAAAACTCACAGAAGTCTAGACTTGAAAACATAAATACAGATCTTCGGGAGATGATATATTATTGACTTTTATGCCAAATCTGTATTATCTTCTAACAAGTCATCTTTTTCCATTTTCTTGTTTTACAGATATTGCTTGCGGCGCTGTTGACTTCCAAACTTGGATTGAGAATAATTTTGGCTATTTTATCAAATTCGCCACATCAGAGGAATTGATCTTTTACAACAAAAATCTTACAGAGGTATGCAAATGAAGAAAATTAATTAATAGGAAAATGGAGCTTTATATTTTCTTGCTTTGAGTTTTCAAATGGCTCATTTAGGGTCAACCATCTATAACTTTTCAGAAGGTCCCAAGGTGGGAACAACAACAAGATGTAGATGTTAGTGATGTTTGTCTAGTTTTTGATTGCAACTGGATACATTTATCTTCACATGGATATTGTGAAACAAAAGCCAATGAATATAATGCTATGTTTAGAAATGCAAACTCCTTTTCAAGAAATTTCATGGTTCAAGGACAAAGAATGTTGCAGTTTCTCCAAAGTCCAATTCAAAACATCACAGTCAACTATGTCTCCAAAGAAAAATGTATTGATGTTTTTTATATACTATCTATTTTGTGGGGAAGTTTGTCCTTTGGGCATGCAAGCGCTGATTCTTAACTATGACTTTTCCTATTCCAGAACGCTCTTCCACCAGATGTTACGGCTGAATTTGTGACCAAGACAGATGTTCTTCAGAATGAAACTTTGCTCATTTCCTATCTAAGTAAGGTGGAATTAGACAACATCACCATCTTTTTGACTGCTCTGACATCTGCAGCAGTAAAGGTGAGCACTTCTGACCTGAAAACTGATGACAATGAAGTTTAGAATGACGGCAACATTTATAGTTCTAGAATAATTTAGCAGATGCATCCAAGATTATTAGTACAGTTTCAGTTAACAATCGATACGTTTTCCAGAAATCTTAGTAAAACCTTTATTATTTCCTTAGGCTAATCTGTCTCAGCAACAGGTAGACATGGTAAAGGAAACTCTTCTGACTGTGGAACTTCAGCGACTTCAGTCCAGCTTTTCTAGTTATACTACTGAACAATGGCAGAATTTGTTTGAGATCCACTTGACTGTTTTGATCCAATATGTTAATGCAACCTTACTTCAACTTTTGCCAACAACCATTTCCTGCAATTCTTATCAAGTCATGTAAGTACAAAGTATATACTGACACATTTTATAGGGCTCAAACAGATGTCATTAAACCCCTGCACAGCCTTGGACATACCGGTACTTTCAACATCGTGTCTCTCCCTTTAATGTTGACTCTGTCGGTAGGTCCATATGTTTCTCTGGACATGTCAGCTGAATTCATTAGCTGACATGTAAAGCTAACAGGTGTGTGTGAATCAGAGATCAACTCGCATCTGTTATCCAGTTAAATCCTGCTGTCAATTTCTGACAGTGGGATTTAACTTTTGTAGGCAGGAAAGCGCCATTCCCCGCTTTCAACGGCGGCCCCGTGACGTGATCATGGGGCGCCAATGGGTTTTCATGACAGACAGGGGTCATTAGATGCCAAACTTCCTGTGATCGCTGGCTGAGCATTGGCATTTACAGAAGATCAGCATTTTTGCTGAAGGATCGCCCTGTACAGCACGAGCGATAAGCGATTGGACTATATCAGTTCCAAGGGGACCAGTAAAAACAACAAGTGTAAAAAAAAGTTTTAAAAAATATGAAAGAATTAATAAAAAAACAAAAGTTCAATTTACCCCCTGTGAAAAATAAAACAATATTTAAAAAAAAAACATATTTGGTATCACCTCAGTCACAAATGCCAAATCAATCAAAAAATAAAATAAATTAATATTATTGGTAAATGGCGTAATGAGAAAAAAAAATCAAGTTGCCAGAATTACTTTTTTTGTTGCCGCAATATTGCAATAAAATTAAACAAAAGGCAATCAAAACATCTACCCAAAAATTGTATAATTAAAAATGTCAGCTCAGGAAGCAAAAAATAAGGCATTACACAGGCCCAGATCCTGAAAAATTAGAACATTACGAGTCTCAGAAAATTGAGACCAAAGCACAATTCTCTTTTTTGACACATTTCTGAATTTTTTTTCACCACCTAAATTAAAAAAATACATGTTTGGTATCTGCAAACTCATACTTACCTGGGGAATTATACTGCCAGGTCAGTGTTATACCATATAGTGAACATAGTAAAAACACAACAACAAAACAATCATGGAATTGCTTTTTTTGATATTTCCCTGCACATGGAATTTGTTTCCAGTTTTCCTGTGTAATATGTGACAAAATGAATGGTGTCAATGAAAAGGACAACTCGTCCTGCAAAAAATAAGCCCTTATATGGCTATATTGACAGAAAAATAAAAAAAATGCATGGCTCGTGGAAGAAACTGAACAAAAAAACTAAAGCGGAAAATTGTTGGGTGGTGAGGCTTAACCGCCTCACCACCCAACAATTTTCCGCTTTAGTTTTTTTTTATACAAATACTTTCAACATTCACATCTTGAAATGAAATCCTGATATATTAATTCCATATTTGTTTTGTGACAGAGTGAAAGGATTCAGCCTTGCTGCTAACATGCTGCATGATGATATAAAGAGCAATATCTACAATTTCTTCATAAAAAAATATTTGACTGAACAAGCAACTGCTTCAGGTAAGACTTCTAGTGTTCCAAAGAATCAGAATCTAAGTTTTATTACCATCTTGGCATTTAGGGACAATACCTTTTATTTTAGTGTAATTTATGATAGTTATGATAGTTTTAATTTATGATAGTTTGGGATAACCAAGCCAAACTATAAGACAAAAAATATTTTGACGTTCCTTTGATTTTTTTGTAATCCCTCTACACTCCTGGTAAATATAATGCATGAATTGCCATTTAACTGTGTAGCCTGATAATTCTTCCTCTAGAAAAATTCGCTGCTTCTAAGGATGCTGGAGCCAGAATTGCAGCTTCAATGACACTACCATATTAATAGATTAAGTACGGTAATTACAAATGAAATGCCCAATTCACT
The DNA here is from genome assembly GCF_048569485.1 of Anomaloglossus baeobatrachus. Taxonomy (NCBI): domain Eukaryota; kingdom Metazoa; phylum Chordata; class Amphibia; order Anura; family Aromobatidae; genus Anomaloglossus; species Anomaloglossus baeobatrachus. The sequence goes on along the minus strand of NC_134359.1, from coordinate 285,305,780 downwards.
ATTTCTATTATTTTTAAATTGAATTCATGCACAACTTTTAAGAATTTACTGAACCTGGTAAATTTCAACGACTTCTAATTCACTTCATGTGAAATAAAGGTACCAAAAATGGCTGCTGCATTTTTACACTTAGCAAAAGATTGCATTAGGTATAGAAAAATTAGTTGAGTCAAGTATAATGACTCGGCGTTTGGCCACTTGTGTCGGAGTGAACTGTTTGTAATTAGGCCAGACTTGTTTCTTTGGTTTGTTGACTCAAGAGAAGTTAGCTATTGTTTCATGTCAGACTGGTAGGAGTCCTATTGTCTGTAAAGGCCCCGTTACACGCAACGACGTATCTAACGATATATCGCCAGGCTCACGGATTCTGTGACACACATCCGGCATTGTTAGCGACATCGTTGCGTGTGACAGCAACGAGCGAGTGTTAACGATGGAAAATACTCACCAAATCGTCCATCGTTGACATGTCGTTCATTTTCAAAATATCATTGATTGTAGAGGTCGCAGGCTGTTTGTCGTTCCCGAGGCAGCACACATCGCTGTGTGTGACACCTCAGGAACGACGAACTGCAGCTTACCTGCGGCCGCCGGCAATTAGGAAGGAAAGAGTTGGGCGGGATATTCTGGCCGCCCCTCCACTTCTATTGGGCGGCCGCTTAGTGACGCCACTGTGACGCCGCACGAACTGTCCCCTTAGAAAGGAGGCGGTTCGCCGGCAACAGCGACGTCGCTAGGCAGGTAAGTACATGTGACGGCTCCGAACGTATTGCCTTGGTCCTTTTGACTACACAATTGAGAGGAAAAGTATGCAGTTGGATTGAACTATCAACCAATCAGAGAGCAGCCATCTCTATCAATCCTGTTAAGAGACCTGAGGGGTATAAAAGGGACTGGCTTATGTCACCAGAATTATTCTACATAACACCTGCCTAGGAGCTACAATTACAGCTGGTGGAATCACAAAACTGCTTCAAGATTTGGGGATATTTTGCATGACCTCAACACAGGAACTGCAGTTCCAGCTGGGGAATTACAGAATTGCTTCAAGATTCATCCTATGGGATTTCAGCCCAGGATCCATGGTCAGCTTCCACATAATCTCTTGCTGCCATCCTATCACATGGTATAGCATAGACAATCATGAGAAAATATCATAGGCTGTATAAAAGCAGTTTCAGAGAATGCAGCAGGAATCTTTTGTGAAACAAAGTTATCTTATAGTTTAGCCATAATGATCAAGAGATAGTGTGTGACAGTACAGGATTAGTGATGAAAAGAAAGTATCATGATAGAATATTTCAAGACAATTATAGGTTTTAAAATAAGCCAAAAAAGAAGTACGGGTGTGCACTACCGTCGTGTACCTTGTGCTGGTGCCCGGGAGGAGTGGGACTAGGACGGTCAGAGTCAGCCACTGCGCTGGTTCCTGGGTGCTTGTGGAAATGAGGTAAGAATCCAAGAATTCAAGAATTCCAAAGAAGAAATGAGATCATGGCACTCACAGGTAAAACCAAGCTGTTCTTTATTCAAACCATGAAGTGGAGTAAAACAGTGGTAAGAGAGACAGGTGCCAGCTCCCTCGGGAGCTAGCACCCGGCTCTCTTACTGCTGTTTTACTCCACTTCATGGTTTGAATAAAGTACAGCTTGAATTTTCCCTGTGAGTGCCGTGATCTCATTTCTTCTTAGGCATTCATAGGTTTTAAAATACTTTAGATTTATGGCAAAATGATTGAACAAAAATCAAATTTTGTGCCAAATTTGGCAAATCTGATAAATTTGAATTTCAGAAGCTTGCCTCTAATTACCATGATAGGGTAAATTCACACAGTGCGTTTTTCGCGGCGTTTTCGGCCTCAAAACTGCATGACTTTGCTTCCCTAGCAAAGTCTATGAGTTTTCATTTTTGCTGTCCGCACACTTTTTTTTTAAGCTGCGTATTTGAGCTTAAAAAATAAAATGGACATGTCAATTCTTTCCTGCGTTTTTCTGCGTTTTCCCCCCATGCAATGCAATGGAAAAACGCAGCAAAAGGCAGCCACAAACGCACCAAATCGCGGTAAAAACGCATGCGTTTTTTGCCGCGGGTGCGTTTTTGTGTGTTTTTAGCGTCCAAAAACGCAGCGTCAAAAAAACGCAGCGTGTGCACATAGCCATATGGTGTAGTAAAGTTCTGCTTTCAAACTTCTCCTAACCAAGATACTAAAATACTGTAGCGAAGATCTTGCATAATGTATTTGGACATTTGGCTTTTACTACAATTTGTTCATTGTGCATGAACTGCATACTGACCACTGATGTGTGTATGTGGGGGTTACTGTAGCAGGTATAGTTTCAAAAATTAAATTGGTTTAAAATTTAAAAAAAAACAACAACTTACAAATATTTAACAGGATCTGTATTGCAAATTTTAATTGAAAATCTATTATTATCATTTATCGGTATTTGTCATTGCTTGTTCGTTTCATAGATCCAAAACCAAGATGCTATGATGGAAACAATTCATGGATAGTTGACAACTTGCAAGTTTATCTGACTTTCTGCAGTGCTGATGATCTCTTGTCATTCACCGCCAGCGAAGAATTGGTAAATATACTATGTATTGGTCAGTTAATTAACTGACCAAAAGATATTAAGAGAGCTTTAACTAGAAGTATGCAAGACATAGGCTGAGGAGACAGTGGGTTAATTGCTTATTAACATACAGATCACTTAATGCCTCATTTACATGTAAATGAGAATGGTAATTACTTGGGAATGCAGCAACAGATAGAAGATGTAAAGTTGTCCATGGTTTTACATTTCATAGATGGTTGTATATGTAGTTTGAAGTGGTTACTTTTTAGGGAATGGATCAACAGAAAATTACTAACAGGTTTTTGTTTTAAATATATTATGGGGCCTCTTTTTAATATAACTTTTTTTTCTTTTAAAAAATTGAGGCTATTTTAAATATTTTAAACTCATGCATCCTGCTGTATACAAGACAGCTAATACTACAGGATCCACCAATCACAATCAGTGATGTCACAGCTCACTTCACATTGACGTGCACACGCTCATGAGATGCTTCAATACATAAAATATGATCTTCATCCCTTCTATTGCTACTAATGTACATGTGGATTTTCAGAAATAACAATTCTGAATCTAAGATAGCACCAGTGTCCAGTGGGAATTTGTTAATATTACAAATTGTTTTAATATAGATTGTAATATAAAAAAAATCATTGTCAAAAAGTAAAAGAAAAAAATTAATTTAATAAAAAAACTTGATGTAAAAGTAGGTAGTTGTCATGTGATGTTCAAATCCAAACTCATTAGGTGCCATGGCACCGTCAGGCTCTGTTCACACTGCAGAGTCTGACAAGCAACCTGATGTCTCCTAGCTGTTTAGCCAGAGCTGGGTGTCGTTTGTTTCACGTCCACTATTCCTCATTCCTGCAGTAGTTAATTCCAGCTGACCTGGGGAACTCTGGTAGGAGCTCAGGTGCTAATTACCAATCTCAGCCATCTCCTTCCTATATAAGGTACTGGATCCTGGTGCTCAGTGCCAATAATAGCTCCAGCTTGTGCAGTGATTCTGGTCTTATTGTGGTGATCCAATCTGTTGGTGATCTGTCGTATGCTATACTGTGTGGTGCGGAAGTTTCACAGTTGTTAGTTTACTTCCGCCCTTTAACGATATTTTGCCCTGTGCACATATTGTCACTCCTTTGTTTTTGCAGTGTGTAGTTTTGTTTTTTCCTTGTCCGTGTTTTGTTGTGGGGTTTGTGACTACACTCTCGGCCTACCCCTGGGGCAGGTGAGTTACACCAGGGCTTGGACAGAAGTTAGGATCACATTGGCGGCTGAGACCTCACTACCATCAAGTGTACCTCTAAGTTAAGGGACAGTGCAGGGAACCCTGAGGGCCAGACTAGGTGTCCCTATCCAGTCATATCGCCCCGTGACAGTAATTTTTGGATGACACATTCTGAATGTATATTGACCCATCCTTTCATTTTGTTTTTAGTTACAGCTATTTTCAGTAGACTCCAAAACATTGAGTTTGGTTAGTACACTAAACCTAAGTGAAGACCTGAAGGCATACTATGCACAGTTGCTGACCACAGAAAATCCAGATTTCCCATTAAAAAAGTATGTATCTTTCCTATGAAATATATTAAAACATTGTGCAACGAAGCAGCTATTATACTGGAGGAGTGATCGAGTATGTTTCAATGACTTATTGTAAAATTTTGGTGGCTATTGTAAACTGTTTAGTTGCCCATTCACCAGCATATGTACATGTAGATACTTCTGTGGTCTCCTCCCTTTCTTCTCTGTTAATGTTTGTCAATCTTAAGTATATAACTCTGTAGTGAAGCTTTGCTAAATAGTACATGAGCCAATATGCTGATATTCAAATTCAGCAGATCTGTCGAATTTTGCAGGGAAATTTGAAAATATTCAATGCAAATTAAATGTTCCTTATTATGCTCTTTAGATATGCCAAAATATAATAAGCATAAAGTGTAAAAAAAATACTACTGTCGTCACTCTCTTTCCTACCTCCACATCCTGCCATCTAGCTTCCTCTTTGCACCTTACTCCTTCACATGAGGTCATCTTCAGCCTCCTTGACTTGGCTCCAGGACTCCAAGTGCCAAGTATGCCTGTGACGTCACAGCACATGTTGCGACATGTCATCATGTCATGACTTTACATCCCTGAGGCCTCTGGCGGCACTCATCAAAGTGTCTTGAAGTCATGACATGCGCCACCACATTATGACATATGCTGTAATGTCAAGGGCTTACTCAACATTGAAAGCACCAGCTCACAGTCAAAAAGAATGAAGAAGATATTGGTCTGCAGTGGGACAAGTAGTCAGTTATATTTTTTCCCTCCTTTTCCTGTCTCTCACAATTAAACAAAATGGTGGCAACTGGCAGATATTTTGCAGAATTTGTAAAAAAAACAAACTGCAAAAAATTGGATGCAACAGAATCCAAATTTCTGGATAATTTCAGTGGAATCAGTTCACCTCGAACAAATGTGCTAAACTCTCCAAAATAGTTTTTCATAATGTTGTCTAACTTACATTTTGCATCAGGAACAGAGCTAAAATGCATTTGATTTTATTAATTGCAGCATTCCTCAAAATATTCTTTGTTATGCAATTGCTAAAATAAACATTGGAAACATCACAAGTGACCAAGCTGTAGAAACACTTAATCTCCTGAAAACATGCAATTCTACGGTGGACGAAGTAGTAAGTGTACCAATCATATTTACCTTATTCATCTCCCCACCAAGTGGGAAATAGTTACTAGTGGTAATGCATGGACAGGGCAGTCTCCGGGGGGTTAAGTGAGTCATTGGTGACTTTTATTTGCTAACCTAAAACAATATGTCCTATGCAGGCATTTTCTGGTCTCCTGTCTTCTGTATCAGAAATCACGTCACAGTTCCTTATATCACTTGGCTCTCAAACTGTTGGACTATCCATATCAACAATAATGGAGAAAATAAATGGCAGCGTCTTGATGAGCAGCTTGAGCACTCTGTCTAACATTAGTAGCTGGAGCATCACTCAGGCATATGCTATAGTTACTAAAGTCATACAAAGCAACTATCAGGTAAGATATCAAGTACCGTATTTTTCCTTTTATAAAACGCTCTGGATTATAAGACGCAACCCAAATTTAGAGGAGGAAAATAGGAAAAAAAAAATTTTCATATTAAACTGAGGGTCCGTTTTATAATCCTAGTGTGTCTTAATCCTAATGCTCACCAGGCACAGCGGTGGTGGTGGAGCGCCTCAGGAAGGTCTTAGTAAGCAGAATCAGTGATGCTGCAGACTCAGAGGTGGGGTTGTTGCAGCTCAGGAGGGTCAGCGATACTGCGGGCTTGGCGTATCATGGCAGGTGCCATTGATCTGTTGGCAGGCAACGGGGGTGTCACTAAAGTGGAGTGAATCAGGAGGGTCACAGGACGTGGTGTCTCAGCATTGGGTGCCATTGATCTGACTGCGGGCTCCATTGAATCATCCGCGGTTGACAAGATGGACTTCAAGAAAATGACCGTGGAAGCGGCGTGTGCGCAGGTAGGACTCTGTGGCCATTTTCATGAAGTCCATCGCGTCAATCTGCCCATATGCCAATTCTGTGGGTAACAAGACACCTCCTAAACTGTGTCTCCTAAACTCCTAAACACAGTGACTCTCCTAAACTGCTCCACTGCTCCTCCGAGTCGTCAGTATCACCGACCCTGCTTCCTATGACCCCATTCTACCACCACTGCCCTGGTAAGCCATATCCGGATTGTAGGATGCACCCCCATTTTACTCCCAGTTTTGGGGGAAAAAAGTGTGTCTTATAATCTGGAAAATACAGCATATTTGTTGACCTTAGGTAAAAAAATCGTATGTGGATTATGTATGGTAACAAATAATATTTGCTTATACTTGTAGATCACTTTTGAAAATATGGAAAATCTGGGAAGCCTAATCATTGGATTACCATCTTCTAAGATAAATAGCTTGGCTTCCAGTGACATCCTAAACTTGGCTGCTAGCACGAAATTTAGCACAAACATGGAGAGCGCCCCCGTAACACTAAAACAAAGCTTTGTCCAAAAGGTAGGTTTTCGAAATCATGTAGGTTAGGTTGGTTTAAACCTTATGGAGTTTACTTATGAAGTTTACACCTTAATTTTTCACCATGGGTAGTGTGAGCTTTTGGTTTGGTCAACATCTTTGTCTGCTAGAGATTAAAAGTCATGTCAAGTATAAGAGACCTATGTTATGTGGACCACCACTAGATGTTTTCCAGGCCTGACATACATTCTTATACAATGTATTTTTGTCTTCTTTAGATAATTCAGGTCATCTCAAGTCAAAATATTTTCCAGACTGTGCCACCCACACTAACCAGTGCGATCCCAGCTTCAAACCTCTTACCATTCACCCTTAGTGTCACTAAAATAAACCAAATAAAATGGACATACAGTCAGGTATGTCAACTGTATACTGCTACCTCAACCTCTTGATATTTGAAAGAAGATACATTATTTAATTTTAATACACATATTTTCTTTAGGCACAAATAATTTTCCAGACAGTACTTATCCAAATTACAGACTACTCAAAGTAAGTGTGACTTGTAAAAAACTGCCTACCCGCTGTGTATTTCAAGACATAAATCTACCTTAAGCATGCCATATTGAAATGTACATCTATGATTATCTTTAAACTCCTAGTATTTATCTAATCTAGCATGATCATCTATTGTTTCCAATGAAACAGCAATACATACAGCGTGCCATAGTGATATCAGCTGGCAATGAGCTTCTAATAAGTGCAAAGAAACAAATATCCAGCTCACCCCAAGACGTCCGCACTCCTGGCGGTGTTGAAGCACGAGATCCCGCTGCTGTTCAGCGTCTGAGGCACAGGTGAACAAAGGAAGGATGCAGCTTCACGTTTCCATAAAAACACAGCTTTAATGAAAAACGTTTTTAAAATACAAAGAATATTTTTCTTGCAATAAAGATAAGCCACAAAAGTATTCCATCTCTGAGTCAGGAAAAATCCAAACCTTTGGATTTTTCCTGACTCAGAGATGGTTTACTTTTGTGGCTTATCTTTATTACAAGAAAAATATTCTTTAAATTTTAAAAATGTTTTTCATTAAAGCTGTGTTTTTATGGAAACGTGAAGCTGGATCATTCCTTTGTTCACCTGTACAAGCTTCTAATGTTGTCCATACTGGTCAGCTGATAAATGGTGGCAACAGTTAATAACAAAGGACTGTTTTTCTTAAAAAACTTCTTTAATACTGCCACTTAAGAAATAAGTAAAGCTGCTAAATGTTACACTCTAGTGACATCGTTCTTCCAAAGCTTTGGGAAACCGATCTATAAGTATTTTTTGGTAGATATAAACACTGCGATGGAAGCTGCCAATAATAACTTCTAGATAAGAAAATATAATGATATTAATGATTGTTAGGAAAAGCATTCAATATCGGGAATGCATGAGCAGAATAATCAAATAACAAGGACAAAAATAAAAAATACAGCTCAAATGCTGCAAATCGATGACTCTCAACATGATCTTAAGGTAACATAACCATGGTGGAGAGAAGGTTTGAGTTAAAGACTGCTGACATGAAGGCAACCAAATAACTCAGTTGAAGGGAAGATGGATAGGCCATGTTGGCCCATTCACTTCTAGAAGTCAGGCTGCCTTTGTAAACAATCATAGGTTAAATGTAGTAAAGAGGTTGTAACCTGTCACCATGAGGAGTATGATGCTCTATTTTAAGTGTCAGAAAGAAAAAGGCCAAGAAATTCAGGCCCTTATCCTAGGAAGAAAACCGAAAAATCTGGGATGAAGGAAAACCAAAAAGTGGATAAAATTTGTCAGCTTTAGTGTGTTCAAAAGTAAAAACAGTGTCAGTACAGACAGTAACATTTAAAAAAATACAAACATGTGGGGGTGCACCCCTAATAACCAACGCATTTCGGCAGTGCCAGTGGCTATGTCTTATACATGGTTATTAACTTGGAAGATCAGACATATAGAGTACCTTAAACTAACAATATGAAGCCAGTAATTTCATCCCACCAAGGACAACATCTGCAAGGAGTTTGTATGTTCTCCACGTGTTTGCGTGGGTTTCCTCCGGATTCTCCGGTTTCCTCCAACACATCAAAGACATACAGATAGGGAATTTAGATTGTGAGCCCCAATGAGGACAGTGTTCCTGATGTATGTAAAGCGCTGTGGAATATATTAGCGCTATAAAAAAATAAAGATTTATTTTATTATTTATCACTTTATGTTCTTTCTAGTTTATCCTCGAGTATCCTACAAGGTTTTACATGCGGAGCTGCAAAAAACCTAAACAACATTCAGTTTGTCAGTCTCATAAAATCTATGACTGGGAAGTCTGTGAACTTAAAGAGCAGCCAGGTAAATGATTACAGACAAATAAATGAATGATGCAGTGAAGATGACATTGTGTTAACTCTTTAATTTATTTTTTTGTAGCTCAACTGTTTGGCCATAAGACTCATAAAGAATGGAGCACCAGCAGATTTTAGCAGCTATTCCAACGAAGTTCTTCTGTTTCTAGGGTAATTGCTTTATAATTATTAACATTAAAATTGGGCAGCTTGGGTCTCTGCCCAGCCCACATACAGCCATCCATAAACAAAACAATTCCAATGATGCTGTTGTTACCCCCAGTTGATATTCAAACAATGCAAGCAGCTTGCGCTGGGCTGACCACGGAGCATACTTGAGCACAGTGATGCTCACGAGAGTGGTTTTCATACGAAAAACACCCAAACTGTTTTTTTTATTAAGTCTTTGTTCGGTGCAAACACCAAACCTTGCGTTCGCTCATCTTCAATTATAATATTTTGTCTACATGCAGACACTATTAGGTGACATAACAGAGATTACAGCAAACTCCCTGTAGTGGTGACTGCAGGCAAACAATATTTAATAATTTAACCTATTAAACAATACATAATGGATACATCTATGTGGATGTGCTAGTACCCAAATCAAGATGGATATATTTGTCATACTGTAAAAAAAAATACTGTTTTACATAAGAAATGTTTTAAAGTGCACAACATAAAAAAATGAATAGCAGTGCTACTTATGTAATGAACTATGTAATAAAATATTTTATTTTTGGCTGCACAGTAAAAAATACAGAGAGCAATAGCAAAATTTCCGTTTTTTTCTACATTCCCTCTATAAATAAGTTAATCAATAAATTATTTTGCATACCTGAAAATAGAGCCATTACAGAGTACAATATGGATTCTAGAAAACAAGCCCACATACAGCTACATCACCAGGAAAAAAAACAACATGCTTTTTAAAAATTGAACAGCTATAGTCATTAGGGGGTTGATGCTATTCACTAGTCAGAAGATTTGGATCCCTAAATCAGAAAAACAGAAGTCTGTTTGTTGTAAAGAATACTAAGATGTGAATTACAACAGAATGTTGGACCTAAGTATTAACTAGGGTACCTATAAGCTATTACTGCTGGGAACGGTGCAGCTTACAGAGCTAAAAAGGCATGCTCAACGTTTTGAGAATTCATACCTTTTACCTTTTATTCCATTATTAACAGCCTATGTTATCTTTGATAAATGAGAAAATATAAAATATCGCCAAGAATTAACTCAATATCCATTTACTTTTAAGGCCTTATACCAAACCATCCGAATGTGTGGATTATTTCACACGTGTGGGAAATGCCAATATTGATCTGTTGACCCCGGGATCTGCAAGAAGAGTATCTCTACTGAGCAGTGCAAGAACCTGTCTGGTAAGGCTTCAGTTTCACAATGGAAACCGTTAATGTAGTCTGGTTTCTAAAAAAAAACAAAACCCAAAAACATTCCAATGATTAACCCCACAAGAAAAATGTTATGTAATGCTGTTTTGTCTGTCTACTGTAGAATATAAGGAGTACAGATGTTATTATGAAGGACACTTTACAGAAATTGGGCAGCCTTGCCTGTGATCTGACGGACCAGGAAATTAGTAATTCGGATACCTATATATTGGAAGCACTTAAATCTTGCTCCTCTTTCACGGATTCCCAAAAGATGGCTATTTTACTGAAGCTAAAAGCTGTATACGGGTATGTATGCGATATTACAGCAATCTGTTTTCATTTGTAGGTTTGTGATTACTAGAAGGATTGACCTCAGTGCTCTTATGAAGGCCATGTGTCTTCATTTTGTAGTTTGGAGATCTTAACGATTCTCCACATCCAAGATCGTGAGCTTTAATATTACTATTGCTCTTACTAAGTTTGAAAGGAAATGAGATAAAGATATTGATTATCAGAAACCTCTGAGCTTTTTTACTGGATATGTTTCTTTTCTCCAGAACCCCTTCTACTTGGACTGTCTCAACCATGAAGCAAATTGGAAGCCTTTCTGGCGCTATTGATAGCACCAGCTTTAAAGTCATCAACCAGGTAAAATTAATTCCCAATATACCACCAAATTGATAATCCCTAGAGCATGCTTAACATTCTTTTACATTTCAGGCTGTAAAGAAGCAGTTCTTTACATCATTCTTGAAGGTTTTTAAGATCCAAAGTAAGACACTGTTCACATTTGTGATAAGTCAATTGAAAGTGTCAACAAGAATCACCACTCGAGCAGCATGTAAGTAATTTACAGATTTAGGACCTGAATTATTTTGAATAAAATCATAGCAAACTTTTGTTGTCTGTAATCTGGATACCCTACACTAATAAGGTATTATGCTTGGCTTTTTGTATTTCCTAATCGGCTCTAGTTTTAAGCAATTCCTGTTTCAAAAATGTACTGTATTAAATACAAAGATATAAAAATATTATTAAGGCACATGAAAATGTTTAAAATGGTCATGTAAGGGTGTGCTTGTCATAGTGTGACCCTTACAACTGCCATGGGGGCCATAAAAAAATCTTGGTGGTGCATTCCATTTTTATGGGTAGAAATAATCCATTCTCCTGCTGTAGATATTACTACGAAGAGGGAACCAGTCAGAAGGTTACAATGTACTTCTCTCATACAAATAACTCAAATAATGTATAATCAATTTTCATACTTGGGTTTTGGAGCCATGAACCTTGTCTTCATGTAGATTCCAAAATCATAAAATATTTGGAGATTTCTCCAGAACTTTCAGACAAAAATAACATCAGTACAATAGAGTATTTTGTAGTCTAGACAGAAACATGTTGATAAAGTTTAACATATGAAACTATGTCTCTATACAGCTGATTGTGAAGAGCTTACTACAGATTCGATTGCAAAAGAGAATGAGTATATTGTACCCAGTTACACAGCTGGACAGCTGGAGGCGTGTCTTGATAACGTAACCTTAAAAGATAACCTGGAAATCCTTGGAAGCCTTGCCTTTGATGATGACCAACTCCAAGTGCTCAAAAATAAAATGGATACGGTAAGCTTTTGATAAAAATTAAGTGCCCCTAACCTTCATACAGAGCTTCAAATCTGCAGCATGCTCAATGCATAACGTTTTATACAGACTCTACTGGAAAAATCAGTCTTTAGTAAATTTAATAATCATCCTAGTGGTGGCTTCATGCAGCCAGAATTTTTATCTTAGAATTTTGTGCTCCCATCAGCCCTTAATGATGGATGGAAAAGTTCCATTCCATAAGACTAGACCATTGAATCCTTAAAAATGACATCACCGTAATGTCTATTTTTTCAACACAGATCTTTCCTACTACTGTACCAGAGCAGTATCTCCTCGTGATAGGAAATATTGCCAGGATGTATAGCACAGAGGAAATAAGAAAGTGGACTATCACAACAGTGGAAACATTAGCAGCTCTTCTAGATGGTGCAACGTGGGAAGCAAATGATTTGAAGGTAAGGATCCTGGAGCATAAATAAGTGTAATTAGAAAAACAGGCAGGCATACTTCTCTATTCCATGGTGCTCGAATCCTGGAATGGACTCCACAGTGAACCAATGATGAAAGATCTGCACTCACATCAATTTCTTATTCATTTTTCCTTTATTTAATTTTCAAATAGGTACAGCAGTGACACGTTTCGGTCTTACATCTTGACACATTTTTTGAGAAAGTTCTAAGATGTAAAGGGGGCTTTACACGGTAGCGATATCACTAGCAATTTGTAGCGATAGCGAGCGTGTAAGTAGCCACCCCCGTCGCGCATGCGATTGTTTGTGATCGCTGCTGTAGCGAACATTATCGCTACGGCAGCGTCACACATACTTACCTGGTCGGCGTCGGCGCTGTGACTGCCGAACAATCCCTCCTTCAAGGGGGAGGGACGTTCGGCATCACAGCAACGTCACCGCAACGTCACTAAGCGGCCGGCCAATCAAAGCGGAGGGGCGGAGATGAGCAGGACGTAACATCCCGCCCACCTCCTTCCTTCCGCATTGTGGCCGGCGGCAGGTAAGGTGACGTTCCTCGCTCCTGCGGTGTCACACATAGCGATGTGTGCTGCCGCATGAGCGATGAACCACCTGGATAAACAACCCTTACCGATTTTTGAGTTTGGGACGCCCTCTCCATGATGAATGATTTTCACCATTTTAGAGGTCGCTTAAGGTCGCTGGTCAGTGTCACACGCTGCGATATTGTTAATGACGCCGGATGTGCGTCACTAACAACTTGACCCCGACAACCAAACATTAACGATATCGTAGCGTGTAAAGCCCCCTTTAGACCGAAAAAAGTCACTGCTGAACCTATTTGAAAATTAAATATAAAGGAAAAATGAATAAGAAATTTATGTGAGTGCCAATCTTTCATCATTGGAGCATAAATAAGGCTTACTGTATTATAATGATTATGACAGGCACATTTAATGGCTAAAATGACTGATTTCTTGATGGTACAGTGACATCGAGTACTAAGGAAGGCATTGCTCTCCTCCCTGAGGATGTCTGAGGAATATTTCTGAAAGTACTGGGGTATACAGATCATCAAAATCCACTGCTACCTGCTCCTTGGCAATTACCGACCAATGATGTCCCAGATGTTCTAAATAGGAGACCAGTCTAGAGATGCTGTAGGCCACGGTACCATGTTCAGAACATACAGGCTGCTTTCAGTAGCATAAACAATATGCAGCCATGTATTGTTGTATTAAAAAAAGGCTCCTGAGACACTTTGGAGAAATGACCATACCACTGGTTCCAAGACCAAATCAATATAACACTGAGCTATTAATGTACCTGGAATAAAGTATAGTGGATTTGGCTACCGTATATTATGCCTTTTAACAGTGTAATCTTGTGAGTAGTACCAATGTGATGTTCCCTTATGAAGGCCACTTTCTGGCATTGCCAACAAGGTCTCATCAGATTTCAAGAACAGCATGTAGTGATTTTTTCTGTACTACAAGTGAACTTAGAAATCACATAACAAACTTAATGAGTCAAACAGTGTATACACAAACCATCAGACGGTAAGAAAGGCTGAAATTAAGATTTATCTTCTTCGTCAATGAGTCAAAACTGTTTTAGAAGCAATGATAGATGTGTCTGCAGACCACGTGAGCAAAGCCATGAAGAGGCCTTTATAAGGGAAAGTATCCTAATAGTTGTTTTTCAACACAATACTACCAATCTACATACATGTTGCTGCTGCTACTGTGAGAAGCCTGCATGTCATTATGGCCAGCAGAATCTCTGAATTTGTCTCCAGTGAAGCACATCTGGGATGTCATTGGTTGGCAAACACAAAGGGAGCTGTTAGCAGTGGATCTCGATGATTTATGTGCCCAAAAACATTCAGCATGGAAGAACATTCCTCAGCCATCCTCTCTGATAGCATTTTCAGAAGAATATATGTCACTCGTGGAAGTCGTATGTAGAAAGTTTCACCTCACACTCAGGTTAGAGATGCAAAAAATGTAGGGCTTTATTATACAGACATAAGTTGTACAAAAACAATGTGCAGGGGAACTGCAACAACACGAAACGTTTTGACCCTCACGGGTATTGTTCACAACGCTGCTCAATGTTATTTAAGCAAAGAGCGCTCCTGTGTCTGGAAGTCGAGTGCCAGAGTAGAATTCCACTCAGTATAACAATACATATTTAACTCACCACTCCTTTTTAATTTTGAAATAAATTATTTTGTTTATTGGACAATCCATAACAAGGGTAACGTTTCAGTCTTTCAATAATGCACCTTCATCACATGGATTAAAATAGTTATTGATATATCATATAATTCACTAGCAACACAGTCGCCCATCACAGGTACCTCATCTAGTGTCTCACAGCATGCCAAGAAGTATAAGTGTGTGTATTTCTGTGTGTGGCTTGATACTCATACTCGATTTTGAATAAACTATGATATTTTAAATTTTAATTTCTATTAGTTTACCGTTAGCACGTTATTAACATGTCTATGGATTCTGTGAATTTCAAAATTCTCCAACTTTTCCTTCTTGGTGTTGCAATTTCATTATACATATGGTATATGTATACTTAGAAATTTTTGTTTATTAGCAAACTGTCTGTTGTTAGCATAAAATCAATCACAAAAGAACAATTTACAGATGTCAGCACAATTCTACACGTAATACCACACAAAATTCTGGAGTGGCAATCAGAGTTGCTTGATTTGAACCCCAAATCTTTGGTGGAATATTAAGAGTTGGGTAAAGATCCTCAGGAATGCTGCCTAAAGCAGGGGTCTAACTATCAATCAAGTTTCAAGCAGGTCGTAACAGCCACATAGTGATTTATTACGTGACAAAGATGCTTGTCATTAAGGGATTGAATAATTCTGAAACTATAAAAATATATTTAGCATATAACACTGGCCTATAAAATTAAACTTTTTTGTGTTAAATGTATGCAGTATGATGTTTCTTATGGCAAGTTGTCCCCTGATTCCAAAACTGCTTTCAGAATTTTTCTATTAGACAGGAATTTTGAGTAATGTGTTTAAACTTTTGAAACATTTTATTTTTAACAGAAATTACTTAATACAAATTTTAGGGTTTTTTTATTATTTTGAAAAAAAAATATTTGATTTTCTCGAATATTTAGCTGCAGGTAAATGCCTTTCCAGTCCCCAGAAGCAGTCTGCAAGCTTTTGGGCTCCATTTCCCATTATAATAACCTTCAAGTAGTGTGATCTCCTGATGAAACCTCTTCCCTTGCTTGTCACTGGCATGTCCAAGGTTATTGGGGAAAAAAAAATCTAAATGGGAGTCCAGGAAATGCATCGAGAGACATATTGCATCCTAATTCTTTGTAGAGTTGTAATAATGAAATCACAAGATGTCTATAGTTGGGTGCTTTATAGTTGCCAAGGAAGTTCACCACTACATTTTTTTAATGACTCCCATGCCGCTGCCTCAATCTCACTTAGTACTGTGTTAAAATCACTGTCTTTCATAATTTCTTCTATTTGTGGCTCCACGAAAATTTCTTCCTTAATTTTTGCTTGCTCATTTGTGGAAACTTGTTTCTCAGGTATGTAAACCCCCCAAATTCGCAATCTATTGCTTTGACATAATTCTTCATCAGCTCAACTTTTATTTGGAAAGGAGGAAGAAAAACATTTTCTAAAGCTACCAGAGGCTAATGCAGGTTCATTTTTTATTCCAAAAGTCAAACAGTTTCTTGGTGGCCACTATTTTTTGTGAAATGGTTTTTATGGTCTCTGCTGTCCCATTTGCAGATCATAAAAGCCGAGCTGCAACCCAAGAACCAAGGATATTACCTTGAGATCACCACAAATATTCTAGTTGTAGTTTTGGTAATGGATTTTTGACATCAGAAGGCGCATATTTTCAAGTTTCTTTCAGACTTGCTGCATAAGCAAGAGGAGCAGATGGATTTTCATTGTCATTATGCAGACGTACGGCTTTTGAAAAGTCTATAAAAAGCCTTCTTGATTTCTTTGGTTTTGTCTTGTTGCATCTAGCAGAGAGTTTGCATCTTTGCAGTAAACTAGTCCCTTTCATTGAAACTAAGTGTTCAAGATCCTGCTGCCTATGGGACAGAAGAACATATTTTGGTCCACTACTCCAGCAAGTGCCAGCCTTTGAGCTTCAAAGATAAAAGCTACACCTGACTTTTTCATAGGTTCAGGTTACTAACTAAATCATTTGAATAAATCAAGTTTAGTTTGTGAGGTTTTAGTTTGTGAGACAATACATTTCTCATGGATGAGAAAATCAGGATCTTCTTGATCAACTTTTTGTTCAACCAAATCAGCATCTGAATCTACTTCTGGATCCAAGGTCGGAGATGTTGGTGAAGTGGGGACTGGCATATCTGAGAGTCCAGCCTAACAGCTGAAGAAATGTTTGGATATTTCCCTGAATTTCTTATTTTACTTGTTATTCCAGAAATTTTTGTCATACAGAAATAGCAATTTGTTAACGGTCTCTTGGCTCCCTGTATTCCATTGGAACAGCAAATGCCATTTACCGTGATTTACATTGAGCAAACTTGTGAGAAGTGTAACACAAAATTAGCCGCAAATATTGAGGGGCCCCAAAATTTGTCTTGATTTCTAATTTTGCACTGAAAATACAAGAAATAACTTTTATTCACCAATAGTGTAATGCTTCTTCTCTGTGATTTTAAAGTCACTTTGCCACAAATATAGCAAAAGATGTTGGAGTGGTTTATACAACTGTCCTACATTTTACCAGAATGTCATACAGCACAAGAACAACGGCTTAATTAAAATTACATTTATTACAATTACAGTTTAAAGTAAAAGAAAACAGCGATAAAAATACAACTGATATTCTCAAAGGACAGTGAGATAATGAAGATTTTTGATATGTAATCCATGAAACCCCAAAGCGCAAAAATCCCTATTTTTTTTTTTACTTTGGAAATAACTCAAAAAATTCTGATTGCAGATTCCAAATCAGCACACACAAATGCTTTAAGAACAACTAACAGTACTCATTAAATAAAATCTTTGTTGATCAGTGTAATGTGGACGAAAACAAACACTTGTATATTTGTTGATAGAATTGTCATAAAGATAGATAGATGATAGATAAATATATAAAATTACAATCTTCTATTTTTTTCTAATATCTTACCAACAGATTAATGCCTTGGTGACACAATATCTTAGTTCTTCAAACATAACTTTTGATGGAACAACACTTACTGTCTTAGCTCCTTATATTTGTGGCTTAAATGAAACACTACTCCAAAAAATTCCTGATAATGAATTTAGGTAAGTATCTCCTCTTCTATTAACTGATGAAAAGGATATGTTTTCTAATGTAATACATTAGAGATGTACATGCCATAGATGCACATGAAATACTACGGTCAAATGGACAGGGACATTAAGTCATCATAGAAAAAAATTGCTCTTTTAATTTCTAGTTTAAAAATGTGTTCCTTATTAAAACATGTTATAATTAGTCCTTGTTCTTAAAATCTGCGAAAAATAATTCCAGCACCAATGTTGTATCTTAGATGCTGTATGTAAGTTTATTAGAGAAAAAGGAGGCTGTGAAGTATTTGTTTAATTAATAACCTACACCAGAAAGGGCTCAATTTCATAAGGAACAAATAATTATGTAAGAGATTCACTCTTTTCATGTTTTACCGTATATTAATATACAGTTAGGTCCAGAAATCTTTGGACAGTGACACAATTTTGGCGAGTTGGGCTCTGCATGCCACCACATTGGATTTGAAATGAAACCTCTACAACAGAATTCAAGTGCAGATTGTAACGTTTAATTTGAAGGTTTGAACAAAAATATCTGATAGAAATTGTAGGAATTGTACACATTTCTTTACAAACACTCCACATTTTAGGAGGTCAAAAGTAATTGGACAAATAAACCAAACCCAAACAAAATATTTTTATTTTCAATATTTTGTTGCAAATCCTTTGGAGGCAATCACTGCCTTAAGTCTGGAACCCATGGACATCACCAAACGCTGGGTTTCCTCCTTCTTAATGCTTTGCCAGCCCTTTACAGCCGCAGCCTTCAGGTCTTGCTTGTTTGTGGGTCTTTCCGTCTTAAGTCTGGATTTGAGCAAGTGAAATGCATGCTCAATTGGGTTAAGATCTGGTGATTGACTTGGCCATTGCAGAATGTTCCACTTTTTTGCACTCATGAACCCCTGGGTAGCTTTGGCTGTATGCTTGGGGTCATTGTCCATCTGTACTATGAAGCGCCGTCCGATCAACTTTGCGGCATTTGGCTGAATCTGGGCTGAAAGTATATCCCTGTACACTTCAGAATTCATCCGGCTACTCTTGTCTGCTGTTATGTCATCAATAAACACAAGTGACCCAGTGCCATTGAAAGCCATGCATGCCCATGCCATCACGTTGCCTCCACCATGTTTTACAGAGGATGTGGTGTGCCTTGTATCATGTGCCGGTCCCTTTCTTCTCCAAACTTTTTTCTTCCCATCATTCTGGTACAGGTTGATCTTTGTCTCATCTGTCCATAGAATACTTTTCCAGAACTGAGCTGGCTTCATGAGGTGTTTTTCAGCAAATTTAACTCTGGCCTGTCTATTTTTGGAATTGATGAATGGTTTGCATCTAGATGTGAACCCTTTGTATTTACTTTCATGGAGTCTTCTCTTTACTGTTGACTTAGAGACAGATACACCTACTTCACTGAGAGTGTTCTGGACTTCAGTTGATGTTGTGAACGGGTTCTTCTTCACCAAAGAAAGTATGCGGCGATCATCCACCACTGTTGTCATCCGTGGACGCCCAGGCCTTTTTGAGTTCCCAAGCTCACCAGTCAATTCCTTTTTTCTCAGAATGTACCCGACTGTTGATTTTGCTACTCCAAGCATGTCTGCTATCTCTCTGATGGATTTTTTCTTTTTTTTCAGCCTCAGGATGTTCTGCTTCACCTCAATTGAGAGTTCCTTAGACCGCATGTTGTCTGGTCACAGCAACAGCTTCCAAATGCAAAACCACACACCTGTAATCAACCCCAGACCTTTTAACTACTTAATTGATTACAGGTTAACGAGGGAGATGCCTTCAGAGTTAATTGCAGCCCTTAGAGTCCCTTGTCCAATTACTTTTGGTCCCTTGAAAAAGAGGAGGCTATGCATTACAGAGCTATGATTCCTAAACCCTTTCTCCGATTTGGATGTGAAAACTCTCATATTGCAGCTGGGAGTGTGCACTTTCAGCCCATATTATATATATAATTGTATTTCTGAACATGTTTTTGTAAACAGCTAAAATAACAAAACTTGTGTCACTGTCCAAATATTTCTGGCCCTGACTGTAGTGCTGGTATTTTCAGGATATAACCATCTGATCCATTAATATCCAATACATCTGAAAGGATATTGTTTTTAAAATATCATGAATATCTAAATAATTTCTTTTGTTTTAAGAACTTGCAGCAGCCCACTGGACACATCAAATTGCACTCAAGGCCAATTGGACATTCTCTACAGCAAGATAAAAACAGCTTACACATCCTTTGAGAACTCTTCTTATGCTTACTTCCAGATAATGAGCATGGCAATAGGTACGCTGCAGTTCTGTGGAAACATGCAACTCTAGGAAATAAACTGCAGGAATGGTAGTGGTGAAGTAATGGGGAGTATAGTCAGGGATGCAGGACTCCTCTATTATCTTATTTATAATATTTTCCAATTTCTACAAATTAATGAAAAACTATTTTAAAGACCATTTCACTATTTTGTTCTGCAGGAGGCTCAACATCAGAGGATCTTATCTCTTTTGCCAATAGTTTCCCTGAAATGGACCTCACTATGTTTACTGGATTGAATCCTAACGAAGTTAAGGTATACTTATAGGTGAACAATAAAAGATAAAAATCTGTTTTCATATCCAGCAGAAATCATTTTAAGAATTGAACTTACTTTCAATATTATAAATTCTACAGGAACTAGATATATCACCAGAATCACAAACATTTTCCATTAATCCTGAATTTAAAAACATAAATCAAAATAATCATAGAGGCACAATACTTCTATCAACTAATTCTCTTAATTCTAGACTATGTTCTGACAAAAAAAAATCGTTACTCAATTCTGATAGTTTGCTACAATGTAATGATAAAGATTAGAGGTGAGAGAATAAATTCTTGTGAATTTTTTTTCTACTCGAATTTTGAAAACATCCGCATTCGTGAAAATTCTTTTTTCTAATTCGAATCAACAAGTTTACAGCAAAATCGCATAGGCAGCCCCCACCCCCCCAAAAAAAACACATTTTACTCACCTCATTGCTGACCTCTTCAGACCCTCTGTAACTCACAAACACCTGTTCGTTCTTCACTGCTTTTTCTGATCCCATTCCACTTGTGATGCAACTTCAAAACCTTTCGCACTGTGCCGCACTACCATGTGTCACAACCCCAGAGGGTTCTGCACTTAAGCACCAAAGGTCAAGTCACACATCGTGACATCATGAAATTTCTGAGTGCCTATACAGAAACCACCAGGGTGCCATGACACAAGGAAGTCTGTCACAGTGCAAGAAGACCAAAGATTCCAACATAATCAGTGGGAGAACAAAAGATGGACTTGATGGATGGCGGTAACAGAAGTAGCTAGAGAACTGAGTGGTAAAGTGAGTATAACCATTTTTTTATTTCTTACATAATAAATTTATTATGCTCTGGGGTCTAAACAGACACAGAGCATAATAAGGAACATTCCATTTGCATAGAATAAATTCTCTGCAAACTGAATTTTGCTGGAAAAAACGCAAAAAGAGGCAAATAGAGATTTTGCCTTAGCCGAATATCCCAGTGAAGATAAAATATATCAGATTGCAACAATGAAAAATCGCCAGGTCCTTAATAGGTTAAATATGGAAATAAGAACAAAGTATTACATTTATTTTTCAAAACAGCACCGATCCTGTTCACAAACTGTTTAACAAAAAGACAGCAACAGTTTATACTCTCATGTAAGCCCCTTTAATATGCAAGTAAATAGCCAGGACAAATCAGATTAATTCCAATGTTTATTTATAAAGATACATTTCCATGATGTACAAAATCTTCAGTATGTAAAATAAACATTCATCACCATTCTCACCAATGTTAAGTTAAGCTTTTCTGTCATGGTATAGCAGGTTCTATTGTAGCCAAGTTAGCAGAGGCACTAGCAATGTTTCAAACAAGAAATGAGCAGGTCTCTAATACATCGTGTAAGATGTGCAAACAGTTGGTCCCTAATGCGTCATCTATGCTAATATCGTGTTTCCTCGACAAATAAGCCCTACCCTGAAAAAAGCCCTACCAGGAATTTTCTGCCTTTTTTGAGTAAGGCTTAAATATAAGACATACCCCCAAATAAGCCTTCGTTGCGGTTCACTAATGAACTGTCCATGCAGCTAAAAAAGTTAAAGAATACTGCAGAACACTTAAAGAAAGCAGACACCCCAAAAGTGAAAAGACAGACCTCGCAATCGTACTCACTAGACACTGAACAAGATGCTGTGGAACGCGAGGACCTGAGGTGGAACGAATTAAGGACCTGCGATGGAACATACACACACACTGCTCCGGAGACCTGGCATGCAGTGGAATGTGAAGACCTGTGGTGAAACGCAGGTGGAAGGCATTGATGCATTCTACAGCATGTCCTTGAAACATTCCACGGAAGGTCTTCGCATTCCACAGTGTCCCAGGTCCCCCTTCTGGCCGGAAACAGTATGGTATCACTGGAAGTGTGTGTGTGTGTGTGTGTGTAAAATGTGTGATATTACTGTGATCTGGTGTGTGTGTGTGTGTGTCTGTGAGTGCCAGATGGAAGCAGGTGAGGACCGCTGTGGAGCACACAAGGACCTGTTGGGAATGCCCACTGTGAATCACAGGAGAATCACAGGAGGACCTTGAAGAGACGCAGATATCTGGGGTCTGGTAAGTATAATTCTCTGAGGTGTGTCTGCTTTTTCTAGGAGGTAAACTTACCCCCAACTCGTGTTTCCAGAAAATAAGCCCTAGTGCATTTTTCTGGGCAAAAAAAAAATAATATAAAGACAGTGTGTTATTTTGGGGGAAACACGGTACCTCTGGTATTTTCGCTACAATGGAGCCTGCTACATCTCGTTGAAAGCAACTAATTTCATTTTGTTCAAAATGGTGATGAATTATGCAGTTATATACTGAAGATTTTGTATGTCACGGGAATTTTTCAGTAAATAAAAATTTGAAGTAATCAGTTTTGCACCATAAGATTATTTGCATACTGCAACATTAGTGGATATTACAGTGGCACTCTGAAACACAAGGCTATGTATTTATGTATGCTAAGGATCAATATATTAAAAATTCCATTAACAACTAATAAACAATCAAAAACAGGAACTAGATAAAAATAAAAAAAAAACTAGTAATTTTGTTTTAATACAAAAAACTATTTAAAACATTGATAAAACATTGCATTGTGATTTTATTGTTATTCTCTGACAGAAATTAACCGCGAAAAATATTAAGGATCTTCTTGGAAACAACATCTATGACATCAACACAATATCCAACAGCACAGTAATCCAAGCTTGGGTGTCGGTAAATACACCAACGGAGATAAGCAATCTTGGACTCAACATAACTAATATAGTAAATGAAACCAACCCTACCCAGGTAGAGGAATATCCAGTCTTCACTAAACATCTTCAGTAATTACATATGCCAATTTTATTAGGAGGAGCCCAGGTCTTAAATTATTTGTGTAACGTTTTAGGGTACTTTGCTAGAAAACAAAAATGTAGCCCAAATAAATATAATATGCCAGAGAATTAAACTAAAAAATTATATTAAAATCTGGCGAAAATTACAGTCACTCTATTAGCATATGCTTGGCATAACCAAAATAAATTACTTATTTCACAGTCGATGAAAAAATATCACACTCAACTACATCACCAAAGAGAACTGAATTGATATTGTCAGGGATGTGATCCGTTATGAGATTTTTATTGTTGCGAATGCCAAAGCTGCTTTGTTTCACCAAGCCTTCGTTATTTCCAGATTGCTCTCACACCAAATGTTTTGGCTGAACTTGTGACCAGGACAGATGTTCTTCAGAATGAAACCTTGCTCATTTCATACCTAAGCAAGGTGGAATTAGAAAATGTCACCATCTTTTTAACTGCTCTGACATTTGCAGCAGAAAACGTAAGCATTTCTGATTCTCAAATAAATGTCTATGAATGTAAAGATGATCACTACATTTACAGTTCGAAGATTATTTAACATTCACACTGTAAATAACTAGTAGGGTACTAGTTAGGAAACACCAGTTTTCATGAAAACTTAAAAGCCTCTTTATTTTCATAGGCAAGTCTGTCTGCGGACCAGGTAGACAAAGTAAAGGGAACTCTCCTGGCTGTGGAGCTTCAGCAACTTAAGTCCAACTTCTCTGCTTATACTACTGATCAATGGCAGGCTTTGTTTGAGATCCACCTAACTCTGTTGATCCAATATTTCAACGCAACCTTACTTCAGCTTCTGCCAACAAACATTTCCTGCGATTCCTATCAAGCCATGTAAGTTCCAAGCTTTTACATAGAAATTAAAGAACACCTCTAAACTCTTGTCTTTTAAAACAGGATAAAGACAACTTACAAGATACCTATACTATGATAAAATCCTGATATATAATTTTCATCTGTAATTCTTCACACAGAGTAAAAGGATTCAGCCAAGCATTCAGCCTTGCTTCTCCCAAGATTAACGATGACATCGGGAGACAGATCTACGATTTCTTTATGAAACCATATATGACTCACCAAGCAAGTTCTGCAGGTATGGCCAGTAGTGGGATATCAAAGCTATGAAAATAGATTATCTGTAAATATATTCTTTCATTTTATGCTGCATATTCATTAATTTCTGAGAAGGCATGATTCTTCCCATTCTTTATTTACAGATATTGCTTGTGGCGCTGTTGACTACGAATCCTGGATTCAGAGTAATTTTGGCTATTTTTTCAAGTATTCTACAACAGATGAATTGATCATGTACAACAAAAACCTAACACAGGTAAGCTGATATCCAAAAAAGATTAAGTTTAACCATGAATAAGGTTATGGCCTGATGTTTTTAAAAGGTTACTTTAGCAATCGCCAGCCATACTTTTTTGCAGTAGGTGACAGTGTAAGAATGATAGAATGTAAAAATAGTGGATAATGGCGTTTTTGTACAATTTTTATAGGTTCTAATTCCACTTGGATAAATTTATCTCTACATATATTTTGTGAAACATATCAAATAAATACAACACCATGAGTTTAGAAATGCAAAGTTGTATACAAAGACATTTCATGGTCCAATGACAAAGAATGCTTTAACTCGATCACAGTCCATGATAAATTACCAAGTTCAAAGGCGTCTTGAAAGAGAAATTTATTGATATCTTTACATATATGATCTGTTATGTGAAGGTTTTGATTGTTGAGAATGCCAGGGCTGCTTTGTTTCACTAAGCCTTCGTTATTTCCAGATTACTCTCACACCAAAAGTTTTGGCTGAATTTGTGACCAGGACAGATGTTCTTCAAAATGAAATCTTGCTCATTTCATACCTAAGCAAGGTGGAATTAGAAAATGTGACCATCTTTTTAACTGCTCTGACATCTGCAGCAGAAAACGTAAGCACTTCTGATTCTCAAATAAATGTCTATAAATGTAAAGAGGATCACTACATTTACAGTTCGAAGATTATTTAACATTCACACTGTAAAGAACTAGTAGGGTACAAGTTAGGAAACACCAGTTTTCATGAAATCTTAAAAGCATCTTTATTTTCATAGGCAAGTCTGTCTGCGGACCAGGTAGACAAAGTAAAGGGAACTCTCCTGGCTGTGGAGCTTCAGCAACTTAAGTCCAACTTCTCTGTTTATACTACTGAGCAATGGCAGGCTTTGTTTGAGAACCACTTAACTCTGTTGATCCAATATTTCAACGCAACCTTAATTCAGCTTCTGCCAACAAACATTTCCTGCGATTCCTATCAAGCCATGTAAGTTCCAAGCTTTTACATAGAAATTAAAGAACACCTCTAAACTCTTGTCTTTTAAAACAGGATAAAGACAACTTACAAGATACCTATACTATGATAAATTCCTGATTTATGATTTTTATCTTTAATTCTTCACACAGAGTAAAAGGATTCAGCCAAGCATTCAGCCTTGCTTCTCCCAAGATTAACGATGACATCGGGAGACAGATCTACGATTTGTTTATGAAACCATATATGACTCACCAAGCAAGTTCTGCAGGTATGGCCAGTAGTGGGATATCAAAGCTATGAAAATAGATTATCTGTAAATATATTCTTTCATTTTATGCTGCATATTCATTAATTACTGAGAAGGCATGATTCTTCCCATTCTTTATTTACAGATATAGCTTGTGGCGCTGTTGACTACGAATCCTGGATTCAGAGTAATTTTGGCTATTTTTTCAAGTATTCCACAACAGATGAATTAATCATGTACAACAAAAACCTAACACAGGTAAGCTGATATCCAAAAAAAGATCAAGTTTAACCAGGAATAAGGTTATGGCCTCACGTTTTTAAATGGTTACTTTAGCAATCGCCATCCATACTTTTTGCCGTAGGTGACAATGTAAGAATGATAGAATGTAAAAATAGAGGATAATGATGTTTTTGTACAGTTTTTAAAGATTCTAATTGCACTTGGAGAAATTTATCTCTACATATATTTTGTAAAACATATAAAATAAATACAACACCATGACTTTAGAAATGCAGAATTGGACTTCCGGGTTCTGTGCTTGCATGGCAGGCAGCCTGTGAAGAGAGCTCCTGCTTCTTTATCAAGACCCCTGTAGTCTTAGCACACAAACCAGCTGATAAGAGGTGGGAAAGAGGAGATAAGATAGTGTGCATGCCCCTCAGACAATGGAGAGGTATGTGCAAAGAAAGGGGACTGCAGGACAGGGATCTTCCCCAGCCCAGAGGAGCAGCTGTGCTAATGCTAAAATGGCTCTAGAGGTGACCAAGCCCAGGAAAAGCAATAAACCTGGTAATCAGCTTACCCAGCAGGAGGGAGGGGGTGAACAGGAGATAAGCACTGCAGGTCTCAGCATTTCTTACAAGTCCCTAGCAGATGAGGTGGTAAAGATGTTAACCCCCAAGCTTCAGGAAATGCTGGAGCAGACAGTGTCTGATGCCCTGAAGCAAATGCAGGAAGCCATCTCACAGCAATCAGAAAGACTGGCTACAGTGGAGAATAGACTCAGCACTGCAGAGGATGAGTTGGGAGAGGTGCAGGCCGAGCTGCAAAAAGTCACCAGGCTGAACCAACAACTTGCAGATAAAATTGATGATCTCGAGAATCGCTCCAGACGAAACAACTTAAGAATCATTGGGCTCCCAGAAACTATCACCCCTCACCAGCTAATGGGGATATGCATGGAGGACATAACTCACGCTCTGGGGATTGCTGATACACTCAAGGCTGAAAGGGCACACAGAGTGGGACCCCCAGCCCAGCACACAAGTGCAAACACACCTCCAAGACCCAGGCCAGTGATGGTCAGATATTTGAACTTTGTGGATAAAACTAACATCTTACAAGCATTTCGGAAGAAGACATCCCCCACGGTGGTAAGAGGACATAAGATTCTGATATTCAGTGACTATTCGGCGGAGGTCACAAAGAAAAGAAGAGCCTTCAGCGATGTCTGCACAGAGCTTTTCAGAAAGAAGATAAAATTTGCTTTGCAATTCCTGGCCATCCTTCAAATCTTTGCCCCAGGAGGAGGTAGAGACATTCATGGCCCCTGATCAGGCAAGACGCTATGTGGACAAGACTTTTGCAAAATCATCACCCCTGGCGAAGAGTGGGGATGCTACTCCCCAGAGGGGGTGAGGACATAAAATAGCCCATACAGGGGCAAAATTGCTAATGTTGCTAATGTGGAGTATTGATGCTGTTTGTAAAGGATCAATGGGGGGAGGGGGATTTGTATGGGGGTCTGGAGTTCATGATGTGGACCTGAAAGCGTTAACTCTATAATAACCCAGATACCCCCAGTCCCTCTCCATCTCCTCGCTTCTCCCTTTTTTTTTCTTCTTCTTCTTTCTTCCTCTTTCCTTCTTCTTTCCCTGTCTTGCCCAACCCGTTTATTATCCCATCACCCAAACACACCCCCCTCCCACACATAACTGCCTCCCTCTACCCCCATACCCACACTTCCCCCTCCCACTCCCTCCAACTACACTCCCCCACCCACAAATTACTTTCCACCCCCTCCCACCCACACCCCCTTTTGCCACCAACAAACAAACCCTCTCCTGCCCCCCCCCCCGACTACACACTTTCTCCCACCCACAAACTACCTCCCACCTAATCCGTCCCAATCAACTCCCCCATCCCATTCACACCTTCTTCCATTTACGACCCTTCTCCTTCCCATAACCATCCTCTGGACCCCTCCTCCATTCTTCCCTCCTTTCTTCCTCTTGTTTCTTTTTTCTTTTCTTTTCCTTCATCTCTCCTGGGAATGAGCCTCGCTATACTGGGTCGAGGTTCAACCTACTTTCAGTCCTCAGGGCTTGGGGATACTTGTATATATTTGAAGCTATGTTTAGCACGCCTTTAAGTGAAGTGTGGAAGCTCAAGAAAGCGAAAATATTTTGAGGAGCGAAAGAGGGATCAGTAGGAGTCCCTACATACATGCGGAAAAAAAGTGAAGTCCGCAACTGTGTTTTCCTACAAAGGATATAGGATAGTGGTGTTATTTTGTTAGTTTAATTGACTTTTTTTTTTTCTTTTGCACCACCAGAGAGAGACGCGGTGGACAGGTTTTAAGAAGGTTTTAGTTAAGATAGGATAAGAAGTAAGATTTTAAGTAATATATAAGGATGCGAATTTTGTCATGGAACGTTAAAGGCCTGCAGTCGCCACACAAAACACGAATGATATTGAGGCACTTAAAGAAGCTTAAAGTAGACATTGCCCTACTTCAGGAGACCCATTTGAAAAATCAGTGTTTCACCAGAATGTGCAAAATGTGGGTGGGAGAAGTGATGGGATCCTCAGCCCAAAATAATAAAGCAGGTGTGTTAATACTACTCCATAAGCAGGCAAATTGTAAGGTAATAACACAGGAAAATGATGGAGATGGGAGAATACAAAAAGCTTTGCTTGATACCCCATGTGGACGACTCAAAATCTATAATGTATATGCACCAAATGAGAGTAATAACATTTTCTTCCAGGAGTTGGAGAGGCAGGTTTTGGAGGAAACTGAGAGGAACATAATAATAGGAGGGAATCTTAATACAGTTCTGAACGTCAAAGAAGATAGGTCGGGCACAGGACACAAACGCATGGTAGCCAGGACACATGACAGGGTGCTGAATCTATTCACAGAACATACTAGCGTAATAGATGCTTGGCGAAACTCACACCCGGCAGACCGAGAGTACACTCATTTCTCCCACGTCCATAGCACATGGTCCAGAATAGATTATTTTCTACTAACACAAGGTCTACTCAACAAAATGAGGAGGATCGACATACAAGATCTGGTGATATCAGATCACGCCCCATTACTCCTAGACCTAGAAGAAACCTACCCCAAGGGAACAGACATACTGTGGAGATTCCCTTCACACTTAGCCCAAGATGAGAACTTCCAAAAACTGGTGAAAATGTGGTGGCAGGAATATACATGGGATAATAAGGAGCATGAGGAGAACTCCCATTTATACTGGGACGCAGCTAAGGCAGTACTAAGGGGAAGAATAATGGGATATGTGAAAGCATTGTGAAACGAAACAACTAAAGCATACACTGAAGCCAGCAGAAGGACCAGAGAAGCATACACAAACTAAATTAATAATCCATCTATTGGTAATAGGAACAAGTGGATAAAAGAGAAAGCAGAATTTGACTTGTGGGTGGACAGGGCAGAGAGGATGAGGGGCCAGAGAATTGCATCACATTATTTTAGATTTGGGAACAAGGCAGGTTCGCTTCTGGCACGAATGGCAAAGGGAATAACTCCTTTAACATCCATAACTCATTTGAGGGACCCATCTGGGGCTAGCCACAATGACCCAAAGAAAGTCAATGACATATTTGGAGAATTCTACAAAAAATTGTATGAACAAGGGCCAGCAAATGACACAGAAGGAGGCAACTTCCTAAACAATCTGTCATTACCCACAATTACGGAATCGGACAGGGAAATGTTAAATGCCCCAATAAAAGAGGAAGAAGTGAGAACAGTTGTGAAAAACCTTAAAAATAAAAAGGCCCCAGGCCCCGATGGAATGACGGGGGAATTTTATAAAATACTACAGGAAGATGTTATGCCCACTTTAGTAAAAGTTTTCAACTACATTCTCCAAAATAAAATTCTACTACAGTCTGGCCATATGGCATATATAAAGGTAATACACAAACAAGGAAAAGACCCCTCGGACCCTTCATCATACAGGCCCATATCGCTGATAAATCAAGACATTAAAATAATCTCTAAAATCCTGGCAGACCGGCTAGCATTGATCCTCCCATCGATAGTAGGACCACATCAAGTGGGGTTCGTTAGAAATAGGTCAGCAGTATTCAACATTCGCACAGTGTTGGCGGTACTAGATGGAACAAAAAGACCGGGCCTGATAAAGGGGAACCCTGCGTTATTGGCCTTAGATGCGGAAAAGGCCTTTGACAATGTAAATTGGCATTGGTTAGGGCTAGTATTAGATAAATTTGGCATAATGGGTACTTTTCGGAACTATATGGAGGCACTTTACGCTACGCCTGAGGCTAGAATTTCCACAATGGGCTTTCTGTCAAAATCTTTTCAGCTACAGAAGGGGACTAGGTAGGGGTGCCCCCTGTCCCCTCTTCTGTTTGACTTGGCCCTTGAACCACTAGCCCAATACTTAATAAAATCAGAAGATTTCTCAGGAATCAAGGTGGGGAATAGTGATATAAAACTAACCTGCTTTGCAGACGATATGCTTTTATTTATGTCAGACCCAGACAACCATCTGAAGAACGTAATAGACAAACTGGCGTACTTTGGCTCCTTTTTAGGCTACAGGATAAATATCAGTAAAAGTCAGATTCTATATTTGACACCTTTGGGACATAGGCAAGGTGAGGGAATAGAAGTAGCCATTGCCCCCCATTACATCACTTATTTAGGAATTAAAATAGGCAGAGACTCAATGTCATTATATAAACTTAACTATCCACACCTAATTGAAAAAATAACTAAAGAGCTAGACAGGTGGAAAAATCTTTCCCTGTCCCTGTTTGGCAGAGCACATCTGATAAAGATGATCAGCTTCTCCCGATTGCTCTATCCTCTACAAACTATTCCTTTACTGCTGAAACACACCGATATCAACAAGTTGCAAAAAGCGTTTGTAAAATCTTTATGGCAGGGAAAGAGACCAAGAGTATCCTACTCAAAGCTGTGTCTACAGAAAAAAGATGGAGGGGTAGGTACAAATGCCCATGATTAGATTGTACAACTTAGCAGCACTTGCCAGACATATAAAAGAATGGATCAATGGGACAACCTTCTTTTCTAACGTTCAGCTGGAGAGAGAGCTAACAAGCCCTTTTAACTTGGTAGCGATATTACATATGAAGCTAGATAAAATACCAACGTACGTGAAACAGAGCTGTTTAATAAAGGACACGGTGGGGGCCTGGAGAGCACTTAGAAAACTGTATAGACTGCCTTATTGTCTTTCAAAATTTACCCCTTTGTGGGAGGATCCAAATTTTATTCAAGGGTCTCAAAACAAATTATTTCAAGGATGGAAGCAGAGGGGGGTACGGAGGTTGGGGGATTTACTGAAAACAGAGGAGGGGAGAGTTCTGAGCTGGGCGGAGGTATCGGACAAATGTAACATGGAAAATCACCATTACCTACAATATTTACAAATAACAACACATTACACATCAGTGGTAAAAGAGGTTGGGAAGGCTGAGAAGAAGGGGAGTTTTGATGTATTGATTGGTCAGGGTGCGGGACATGAATCCCTTTCGATCATATACCAACGATTGAGAGATCAAGTACAGGGCCCCTGGAAAGAGCAAATATTTAAAACCTGGGAGACTGCTCTGGGCGATCTGGACATCTATGATAAAATTCTAAGGGGGTTGGAATCTGTTAAGAAAGTAATGATAAACGAACAATGGAGGGAGATGTAATTTAAGCTAGTACACAACGCAACATACGCCTTTAATATACCACATAGCAGCTCACCAGTGCATTTCTTGAAACATTGCCCTAAATGTGGACTCCATAAAGCAAAACTGTTTCACTGCATATGGGAATGCCCACAGGTGAGGGGGTATAGGAGGAAGCGGTGGCGTACATATTGAGGATTTGGAAAGTAGTTATACCCATCACCCCTCAGGCCTGTTTGTTTCACTGTATAGAAGCCCCTACAGAAACTGACAAAGCAAGTGCTCACATTCCAGGTGTAATACACATAGTATTGCTTGTAGTCAAGAAATGCCTACTTAGGAATTGGCTGTTAAGACAGACACCGAGAAATACAGAAATAGTTGATACCCTAAAAACAATAATGATTAGTGATGAGCGAGCATGCTTGTAACTACTCGGTACTCGCACGAGTATCGCTGTACTCGGGCTGCTCGGCGGGGACCGAGTAATCTCGCGATACTCGTGCTGTACTCGTGGTCTTCATCCCTGCATGTTGGCGCTCTTTTGAGAGCCAGCCCTCATGCAGGGATTGGCTGGCAGACCACTGCAATGCCACAGCCCTGTTAGTTGTGGAATTGCAGTGATTGGCCGGCCTGCACAGCGTGACCGAGCCTTTATACCGTCCGGCGCGCTGTGCTCTGCTCACAGCTATCCAGACAGTCAGTGCAGGGAGAGTGTCACTGATTCAGGGAAAGCTTTGCGGCCCTTTATAGCTTTTTCAGTTGCAGGGCTGCAAACAGTGTGACCAAAAGTCCTTCTCAGGACTATTCTAGTTGTATACAGGCAGGCAGGGTATAGCCAGGTCGGAGTACAGTAGCAGAGTCCTTCTCAGGACTATTGTTGCTATATACAGGCAGGGTATAGCCAGGTCTGAATACAGGCTAGTGACCAGAAGAGTCCTTGTCAGGACTATTGTACCAGTATACAGGCAGGCAGGCAGGCAGGCAGGGTATATATAGCCATTCCTAGTGGTGACCGTATACCAGCCTTCATCATATCTGGGGCTGGTGTACACAGTCTAAAACAGTCCAGATAGTGTCTGACTTGTCTGTAATTGTCGCTCCCCAAAAAAACCTGTTAGGTTCTTAGTGCGTCCGTGCTTGGTTTTTAAAACCGCACGTGTGTGCCTGTCGGTGGCAGCGTACAGGTGCACTTGTGTGCAATTTCCACAAACTTTGATATAACGCACAAGTAGTGAATACACGTCAGCACAGCATTGCAAAATGCGCAAGGGCATTGGCAAGGAACAAGGAAGTGGACGTGATGGTGGTGCAGGCAGAGGCCGAGGTCGTGGGCAAGCTCTAATTTCGCCACAACAAAGGGCCACATCTAGTCGCTCGCACGTCCTGTCCCAAATTCTTGGGGACCGCAGCAGTACACCGCTCTTGAACCAAGACCAGTGTCAACAGGTTGTTAGTTGGATAGCAGATAATGCTTCCAGTCAGATTGGCACCACCACAAACACTCTGTCTTCCACACGGTCAAGTGTCAGTAGCCGTGATACTGCACCGCACATTTCTGAACCTGATCCTCCTTCCTACCACCAGGCTGAGTACACGTCCTCCTCGGACATTAATGATCCCACACTTGGACACTCGGAAGAGCTGCTCACGTTTCCATTCAAACATTCTGGCCTCTCGCCAGCTCATATTGAAGTGGGTCATGAGGAGATCGTCTGTACAGATGGCCAAATATTTGAGCAGCCACGTTCTCACGAAGTTGGCAACGTGTCTCAACAAGTGGTGGACGATGATGAGACACAATTGTCAGGAAGTCAGGAGGAGGAGCAGGGTGCGGAAGAGGAAGACGACGTGGTGGATGATCCAGTAACTGACCCAACCTGGCAGGAGGATATGCAGAGCGAGGACAGCAGTGCACAGGGGGAGGGAGGCGTAGCATCACAACAGGCAGTAAGAAGCAGGGTGGTGGCCCCAGGCAGAAGTCAGGCAACCGTTCCCCGGAACAACACGACGACACAAGGTGCCTGTACAAATGTTAGGTCTTCCCGAGTCTGGCAGTTTTTTAAGTTGGCTCCAGATGATTCTAAAAAGGCCATTTGCAACACCTGCCGTGCCAGCATCAGCAGGGGTACCAAAACTAGCAGCCTGACCACCACCAGCATGATCAGGCACATGTCAGCCAAGCACCCGACTTTGTGGGAAGTACAACAGAGTCGAGGAGCAGTGCTTGCTGATGTCACTGCTACGTCTTCGCTGGTTGTGCATGTGAGCCAATCCCCTGTCCATGCTGCCTGCGAACAAGCCTCCTCCACTCCTGCACCTGCAGTTGCCTACGCAGAAAGAACACCATCATCAAGCACGTCCTTGTCCCAGCGCAGCGTTCAGTTATCCATTCAGCAAACCTTTGAACGCAGGTGCAAATACACTGCCAACACCCCACATGCCACAGTTCTAAATGCTAACATTTCACGACTGCTTGCGCTGGAAATGTTGCCTTTTAGGCTGGTGGAGACAGAAGCATTCCGCGACCTGATGGCGGCAGCTGTCCCACGTTACTCGGTCCCCAGCCGCCACTATTTCTCCCGGTGTGCCGTCCCCGCGTTGCATAACCACGTGTCACAAAACATCACACGTGCCCTGAACAACGCTGTTTCACCCAAGGTCCACCTAACCACAGACACGTGGACAAGTGCTTGTGGGCAAGGCCGCTACATCTCGTTGACGGCACACTGGGTTAATATTGTGGAAGCTGGGACCCAGTCTGAGCGAGGGACGGAACACGTCCTACCCACACCAAGGTTTGCAGGCCCTACCTCAGTCAGTGTTTCACCCACACTCTACAGCTCAGGAATGTCATGCTCTTCAGCCTCCTCCTCCTCCTGCGCATCCTCATCCACTGTACCCTCCACACCAGTCCCAAGCTGGAAGCACTGCCTCGGCGAAGCGGCAACAGGCTGTGCTGAAGCTAATCTGCATCGGTGACAAACCCCACAATGCAGAAGAGGTGTGGACAGCTCTGAAACAGCAGGCAGATCACTGGCTCACACCTCTGAACCTAAAGCCAGGAAAGGTCGTGTGTGACAATGGCCGGAACCTGGTGGCGGCTTTGAGGCGAGGCCAGCTGACACATGTTCCATGCGTGGCCCATGTGCTCAACCTCGTGGTTCAGCGGTTTATAAAGTCATACCCAGAGCTGTCTGATCTGCTGGTAAAAGTTCGCCGCCTGTCTGCACATTTTCGAAAGTCACCTACTGCTTCAGCCGGCCTTGCCGGCTTTCAGCGCCGTTTGCATCTTCCGGCTCACAGACTGGTGTGTGATGTCCCCACGCGTTGGAATTCAACTCTGCACATGTTGGTCAGGATATGTGAGCAGAAGAGGGCAGTTGTTGAGTACCTGCACCACCTAAGCCGTCGGGAAATGGGTCAAACTCCACACATAACACCTGAGGAGTGGAGATGGATGTCAGACCTATGTACCATCCTCCAAAACTTTGAGGACTCCACCAAGATGGTGAGTGGTGATGACGCCATTATTAGCGTCACCATACCGCTACTCTGCCTTCTAAAACGGTCTCTGCTGAAAAACAAACATGATGCATTGCAGGCGGAGCGCGATGAGTTGCAGCAAGAAACAGTAGTGGGTGTGGGTGATAACACACAGCCCAGCCTCGTCTCATCACAACGTGCAGTGGAGGACTATGACGAGGAGGAGGATGAAGACATGGAGCAACTCTCCGGCCAAATTGAGGATATGACATGCACACCAGTCATATCCTCGGTTCAGCGTGGCTGGCCAGAGGACAGGGTAGATGAGGAGGAGGAGGAGGTGGAGGACAGCATGTTCAGTCATCTTGTTGGTCAGGCTACTGAAGTCCTGGCTGTTAAGAGTCTGGCGCACATGGCTGACTTTATGGTAAGCTGCCTGTCTCGTGACCCTCGCGTTAAGAACATCTTGGCCGACAATCATTACTGGTTGGTAACACTGTTAGACCCACGCTACAAGGAGAACTTTTTGTCTCTTATTCCCGTGGAGGAGAGGTCAACCAAAATGCAGCAGTTCCGGAAGGCCATAGTCACGGAAGTAGGCAAAGCATTCCCCTCACAAAACGCTAGCGGCATAGGTCAGGAATCAGTGGACAACCGAGGCGTACAGCCGAGAGAGGCACAAGTCCAATCCGCCAGAGGTAGGGGAACAGTCTTTAAGATGTGGGACAGTTTTCTCAGCCCCTCACGTACCACAGCCCCTGAGGTGCGGGGTAGTGCCACAAGAAATCCTAAGTTTGCCCAGATGCTGAAGGAGTACCTTGCAGATCGAACAACTGTACTCCGACATTCCTCTGTGCCTTACAAGTATTGGGTATCCAAGCTGGACACGTGGCATGAATTGGCTCTCTACGCCTTGGAAGTCCTGGCCTGCCCTGCCGCTAGCGTTTTGTCAGAGCGTGTTTTTAGTGCCGCAGGTGGAATCATTACAGATAAACGCACCCGCCTGTCAACTGAAAATGCTGACAGGCTGACTCTGATCAAGATGAACAAGGGTTGGATTGGGCCAGACTTCACCACACCACCAGCAAATGAGAGCGGAATTTAAAGTTTGCCATGTACCTCCACTCACCCATGGGTACACACTTCTGGACTTTGGATAATCGCTGGACTGCTCCTCCTTCTCCTCATGCGCCACCATGATGACCGTTACAAATTGCAATACTTAGGCCTTTGTTTCAGGTATACCCCCAGTGGTAAATTTTTTCGCCCATTCTTTGCAGAATGGACATTACAACGACAGGAGACCCGCTCCTTTGCAATGGGAACAATGTTTTGAGGCCCTCATGCACGTCTCTACCCAGGGACAACGTGGAGCCTCCCAATTTTTGGCTGCCCTGCCTAAGGGCTATACTATAATACACCCACTTCCTGACATCGGACACTTAATGTTTTGAGGCCCTCATGCACGTCTCTACCCAGGGACAACGTGGAGCCTCCCAATTTTTGGCTGCCCTGCCTAAGGGCTATACTATAATACACCCACTTCCTGACAATGGACACTTAATGTTTTGAGGCCCTCATGCACGTCTCTACCCAGGGACAATGTGGAGCCTCTCAATTTTTGGCTGCCCTGCCAAAGGGCTATACTATAATACACCCACTTCCTTACAATGGGCACTTCAAGTTTACAGGCCCTCATGCACGTCTCTATCCAGGGACAATGTGGAGCCTCTCAATTTTTGGCTGCCCTGCCTAAGGGCTATACTATAATACACCCACTTCCTGACAATGGACACTTAATGTTTTGAGGCCCTCATGCACGTCTCTACCCAGGGACAACGTGGAGCCTCTCAATTTTTGGCTGCCCTGCCAAAGGGCTATACTATAATACACCCACTTCCTTACAATGGGCACTTCAAGTTTACAGGCCCTCATGCACGTCTCTATCCATGGACAATGTGGAGCCTCTCAATTTTTGGCTGCCCTGCCAAAGGGCTATACTACAATAGACCCACTTCCTTACAGTGGGCACTTCAAGTTTACAGGCCCTCATGCACGCCTCTACCCAGGGACAACGTGGAGCCTCCCAATTTTTGGCTGCCCTGCCAAAGGGCTATACTACAATAGACCCACTTCCTTACAATGGGCACTTCAAGTTTACAGGCCCTCATGCACGTCTCTACCCAGGGACAACGTGGAGCCTCCCAAT
This sequence comes from Anomaloglossus baeobatrachus, assembly GCF_048569485.1. Classification (NCBI taxonomy): domain Eukaryota; kingdom Metazoa; phylum Chordata; class Amphibia; order Anura; family Aromobatidae; genus Anomaloglossus; species Anomaloglossus baeobatrachus. The sequence goes on along the minus strand of NC_134359.1, from coordinate 285,268,391 downwards.
TTTTGGCTGCCCTGCCAAAGGGCTATACTATAATACACCAAATTCCTTACAATGGGCACTTCAAGTTTACAGGCCCTCATGCACGTCTCTATCCAGGGACAATGTGGAGCCTCTCAATTTTTGGCTGCCCTGCCAAAGGGCTATACTACAATAGACCCACTTCCTTACAATGGGCACTTCAAGTTTACAGGCCCTCATGCACGTCTCTATCCAGGGACAATGTGGAGCCTCTCAATTTTTGCCTGCCCTGCCAAAGGGCTATACTACAATAGACCCACTTCCTTACAATGGGCACTTCAAGTTTACAGGCCCTCATGCACGTCTCTATCCAGGGACAATGTGGAGCCTCTCAATTTTTGGCTGCCCTGCCAAAGGGCTATACTATAATACACCCACTTCCTTACAATGGGCACTTCAAGTTTACAGGCCCTCATGCACGTCTCTATCCAGGGACAATGTGGAGCCTCTCAATTTTTGGCTGCCCTGCCAAAGGGCTATACTACAATAGACCCACTTCCTTACAATGGGCACTTCAAGTTTACAGGCCCTCATGCACGTCTCTACCCAGGGACAACGTGGAGCCTCCCAATTTTTGGCTGCCCTGCCAAAGGGCTATACTATAATAGACCCACTTCCTTACAATGGGCACTTCAAGTTTACAGGCCCTCATGCACGTCTCTATCCAGGGACAATGTGGAGCCTCTCAATTTTTGCCTGCCCTGCCAAAGGGCTATACTACAATAGACCCACTTCCTTACAATGGGCACTTCAAGTTTACAGGCCCTCATGCACGTCTCTACCCAGGGACAACGTGGAGCCTCCCAATTTTTGGCTGCCCTGCCAAAGGGCTATACTATAATAAACCCACTTCCTTACAATGGGCACTTCAAGTTTACAGGCCCTCATGCACGTCTCTATCCAGGGACAATGTGGAGCCTCTCAATTTTTGGCTGCCCTGCCAAAGGGCTATACTACAATAGACCCACTTCCTTACAATGGGCACTTCAAGTTTACAGGACCTCATGCACGTCTCTATCCAGGGACAATGTGGAGCCTCTCAATTTTTGCCTGCCCTGCCAAAGGGCTATACTACAATAGACCCACTTCCTTACAATGGGCACTTCAAGTTTACAGGCCCTCATGCACGTCTCTATCCAGGGACAATGTGGAGCCTCTCAATTTTTGGCTGCCCTGCCAAAGGGCTATACTATAATACACCCACTTCCTTACAATGGGCACTTCAGGTTTACAGGCCCTCATGCACGTCTCTATGCAGGGGCATTGGTGAACCTCACAATTTTGGACTGCCCTGGCAAAGGAAAATACTACAAAGACTCACTTCCTCAAAATGGGCACATTAGACTCAAGAGGCCTTCATGTACGTCTCTTCTCAGGGACATCGGAGTGCCACACAATGTTTTCACGTAAAATCTTTCATGTATTAATCTCAAAAAGTAACATACACCAGCTCTATCTCACTATTGGGTATGTGCCCTTAACATTTCTGCCATGAAAAATCATTTTGGGGTCATTTTGGAAGGTTTTCTGGTGAGTCCGTAAAAATGGCGTGAAACGCGGACAAAATTGTTCACAGCTGTGACTTTTGAGTGATAAATGCTTCAAGGGGTCTTCCCCATGCTGTTGCCATGTTATTTGAGCACTCTTCTGAGACTTTTGTGACATTTTTAGGGTTTCTCCATGCTGCCGGGGGGTCATTTCACAAAAATACTCGGGTCTCCCATAGGATAACATTGGGCTCGTTGCTCGGCCCGAGTACACGAGTATCTTGGGATGCTCGGCCCGAGCTTCGAGCACCCGAGCTTTTTAGTACTCGCTCATCACTAATAATGATGTACGACAAACTGAATTTGGAGAAACATAAGGAGAAGTCCACTAAAAGATTCTTCAAAAAGTGGAGAATACTTATTGAGCAAAGCTTCACACAGACGGAAACCACCGAGTTAATTAAAGCATTTGAACACATGTCTTGGTATTGTGTGGAAGACACTGCAGGAACACTAGGGACACTGAAGGTAGGGAGTAGAGTTGAGCGCGGTTCGTGGTTCTCCAGTTCTAGGCTCGAGTGGTTTTGGTGCCTGTTCTAGATCGAACTAGAACTCGAGCTTTTTGCAAAAGCTCGATAGTTCTAGAAACGTTCGAGAACGGTTCTAGCAGCAAAAAACAAGCTAAATCATAGCTTGGTTTCTGCTGTAATAGTGTAAGTCACTCTGTGAATCACACTATTATCACATTTCAGTGTATAGTGTGCGTGAACAGCGCCTTCAGATCACTGCTGTTTCTATAATGGCGATCGCCATTTTTTTTTTTTCTTGTCTTCCTTCCCTAAGCGCGCGCGTCTTGTGGGGCGGGCCAGCATGCCAGCCAATCCCAGACACACACACAGCTAAGTGGACTTTGAGCCAGAGAAGCAACGGCATGTGTGATAGGATGTCCATGTCACATGTCCCTGCATTATAAAACCGGACATTTTCTTCCAGGACGCCATTATCTGCCTTCTGTGTCTTTGGTGTCAGACATCACTGTCGCAGCTCCGTCTTCCTGAGTCCTATAGCCGATACAGCTGTATGCGCTGCATACACAGCGTTAGACAGCATAGGGAGAGCACTTTATAGCAGTCCTTTTAAGGGCTCAAACCGGCAGGGTCAGAGAGCCATAGGTGACAGGTCCTGCAAACAGCAACAGCGTCTGTGTAGCCAAGGTCAGGGATTTCCTCCCTGCATTTCACCATTAGGAGGGAATAGAAAGGCAGGCTTCCATTCCTCTACCCAGAGCACCACAATCCTGCCACTGTACCCTCTTGTCCTCTGCACACTCCAACTCATTATAACTAAGCCATTATACTAGCAAACACTCAGTGTACCTAGTGGCATCCTATACGTGGCTATTGGACTTTGCTATAGTCCCACTAGTGCCAAGACATTTGCAGAGCGCATCTGCCTGCGTTGCACACTCCAACTCATTATAACTAAGCCATTATACTAGCAAACACTCAGTGTACCTAGTGGCATCCTATACGTGGCTATTGGACTTTGCTATAGTCCCACTAGTGCAAAGACATTTGCAGAGCGCATCTGCCTGCGTTGCACACTCCAACTCATAACTAAGCCATTATACTAGCAAACACTCAGTGTACCTAGTGGCATCTTATCTGTGGCTATTGGACTTTGCTATAGTCCCACTAGTGCAAAGACATTTGCAGAGCGCATCTGCCTGCGTTGCACACTCCAACTCATTATAACTAAGCCATTATACTAGCAAACACTCAGTGTACCTAGTGGCATCCTATACGTGGCTATTGGACTTTGATATAGTCCCACTAGTGCCAAGACATTTGCATAGCGCATCTGCCTGCGTTGCACACTCCAACTCATTATAACTAAGCCATTATACTAGCAAACACTCAGTGTACCTAGTGGCATCCTATACGTGGCTATTGGACTTTGCTATAGTCCCACTAGTGCCAAGACATTTGCAGAGCGCATCTGCCTGCGTTGCACACTCCAACTCATTATAACTAAGCCATTATACTAGCAAACACTCAGTGTACCTAGTGGCATCCTATACGTGGCTATTGGACTTTGCTATAGTCCCACTAGTGCCAAGACATTTGCAGAGCGCATCTGCCTGCGTTGCACACTCCAACTCATTATAAGCAAGCCATTATACTAGCAAACACTCAGTGTACCTAGTGGCATCCTATACGTGGCTATTGGACTTTGCTATAGTCCCACTAGTGCAAAGACATTTGCAGAGCGCATCTGCCTGCGTTGCACACTCCAACTCATAACTAAGCCATTATACTAGCAAACACTCAGTGTACCTAGTGGCATCTTATCTGTGGCTATTGGACTTTGCTATAGTCCCACTAGTGCCAAGACATTTGCATAGCGCATCTGCCTGCGTTGCACACTCCAACTCATTATAACTAAGCCATTATACTAGCAAACACTCAGTGTACCTAGTGGCATCCTATACGTGGCTATTGGACTTTGCTATAGTCCCACTAGTGCCAAGACATTTGCAGAGCGCATCTGCCTGCGTTGCACACTCCAACTCATTATAAGTAAGCCATTATACTAGCAAACACTCAGTGTACCTAGTGGCATCCTATACGTGGCTATTGGACTTTGCTATAGTCCCACTAGTGCCAAGACATTTGCAGAGCGCATCTGCCTGCGTTGCACACTCCAACTCATTATAACTAAGCCATTATACTAGCAAACACTCAGTGTACCTAGTGGCATCCTATACGTGGCTATTGGACTTTGCTATAGTCCCACTAGTGCCAAGACATTTGCAGAGCGCATCTGCCTGCGTTGCACACTCCAACTCATAACTAAGCCATTATACTAGCAAACACTCAGTGTACCTAGTGGCATCTTATCTGTGGCTATTGGACTTTGCTATAGTCCCACTAGTGCCAAGACATTTGCAGAGCACATCTGCCTGCATTGCACACTCCAACTCATAACTAAGCCATTATACTAGCAAACACTCAGTGTACCTAGTGGCATCCTATACGTGGCTATTGGACTTTGCTATAGTCCCACTAGTGCAAAGACATTTGCAGAGCGCATCTGCCTGCGTTGCACACTCCAACTCATTATAAGTAAGCCATTATACTAGCAAACACTCAGTGTACCTAGTGGCATCCTATACGTGGCTATTGGACTTTGCTATAGTCCCACTAGTGCCAAGACATTTGCAGAGCACATCTGCCTGCATTGCACACTCCAACTCATAACTAAGCCATTATACTAGCAAACACTCAGTGTACCTAGTGGCATCCTATACGTGGCTATTGGACTTTGCTATAGTCCCACTAGTGCAAAGACATTTGCAGAGCGCATCTGCCTGCGTTGCACACTCCAACTCATTATAAGTAAGCCATTATACTAGCAAACACTCAGTGTACCTAGTGGCATCCTATACGTGGCTATTGGACTTTGCTATAGTCCCACTAGTGCCAAGACATTTGCAGAGCACATCTGCCTGCATTGCACACTCCAACTCATAACTAAGCCATTATACTAGCAAACACTCAGTGTACCTAGTGGCATCCTATACGTGGCTATTGGACTTTGCTATAGTCCCACTAGTGCCAAGACATTTGCATAGCGCATCTGCCTGCGTTGCACACTCCAACTCATAACTAAGCCATTATACTAGCAAACACTCAGTGTACCTAGTGGCATCTTATCTGTGGCTATTGGACTTTGCTATAGTCCCACTAGTGCAAAGACATTTGCAGAGCGCATCTGCCTGCGTTGCACACTCCAACTCATAACTAAGCCATTATACTAGCAAACACTCAGTGTACCTAGTGGCATCTTATCTGTGGCTATTGGACTTTGCTATAGTCCCACTAGTGCCAAGACATTTGCAGCACGTCTGCCTGCGTTGCACACTCCAACTAATTATAACTAAGCCATTATACTAGCACACACTCAGTGTACCTAGTGGCATCCTATACGTGGCTATTGGACTTTGCTATAGTCCCACTAGTGCCAAGACATTTGCAGCACGTCTGCCTGCGTTGCACACTCCAACTAATTATAACTAAGTTACATTGTCAGGGATATTTATTCTTTATTATTCTGCTGTTAATAAAGCTAGACCACCACTGCAATCTTCACCACCTCTCAATTTTTACTACCACATTTTCAGTCCACAATCTTGTCGCAATCAACATGAGTGGCAAAATGACAGATGCTGGTGGAAAGGGGAAGAGGCGTGGTGGAAAAGGCAAAAAAGGTTTTGTCTGTGGGGAAGGTGGCAAAGCTCCATTATCATCTGCTGAAGATAGACCATCTACCAGCAAAAGTAAGATGTCTACTACTTACCGTGGACAATCCGATGTGCTCCCTTTTTTACGGACACGAACAACAGGAACAAAGGTAGATGATGGCCAAAAAAGGAAAATGCTTGAATGGATCTCAAGTGTTCCAACAAGTGCCCTCTCAGCCACTTCAAGTACCGCATCCAAAAAACACCAGTCCTCTGAGTTGTCATCCCAATCACACTTGATTTCTCCCAGCTCTGAAGTCTCCATCAGCCCTGCACAGTATGGTGGAACTGAGATGGCTGAGTCTGCAGAGCTGTTCAGTCACACTATAGCCTGGGAATCAGAGGTCTGCTCCCAAGCTACAGTGAGTACAGAACAGGAAATGGTCTGCAGTGATGCCCAGAACCTTTGTGACTCTGATTCAGGCCGTGAGGACCAAGTTTCTGAGCATAATGTTGACCCTTTGTCACAAACTGTAACACCTGTGGTTATAGACAATGAGGAACATACTGATGAAGATGAGACGCAGATACCCGATTGGGATGACAACTTAAATATTCGGTCAGGGCAAGAAGAGGCTCGGTCTGAGGGGGAGGGGAGTGCAAACACAACAATTGATGATGAAGTTCTAGATCCCACCTACTGTCAACCCCCAGTCAGGCACTCGAGAAGGTCAACAGAGGCGGTGGAGGAGGATGCAACCGACGACGAAGTTGCCTTGCGCCTTCCTGGACAGAGTCGGAGCACTGGTAGCACGTCTACAACTGCATCCTCAGCCACCACTCTGCCTATGAGCATTATTCGGGGTGGATCAACAGGTCGCATGGCCTCTAAGCCTTGCCTAGCCTGGTCCTTTTTTGACATAGAAAAAGATCGCCCAAATCATGTGATATGTAACATTTGTCATGATTCTCTTAGTAGAGGTCAAAACCTCAGCAGTTTGACAACTTCTTCCATGAATCGTCACATGAATAAATATCATAGGTCCCGGTGGGAAGCTCACTGTGCTGCAATGCGGCCTAGCGGAGCGAACCATCCACCGCCCGCCCCTTCCAGTGCATCCGCGCGCTCTTCATCTTCTAGGACTGTGGGGACAGCTGTCACACCTGTTTTTCCACGCAAAACTTCCACCACTGTAACCGCAACAGGCAGTTTGCTTGGTAGGTCGTCAGTTGGTTTGGAAGGGGAAACAAGTGAGTGTGTACAGCTCTCTCAGACATCGATAGCACCAACGTTGGATGAAGGCAACATCATGTCTCCACCTGCACTTTCCTCACAAACCTGCATTTTTCCAGGGACACCCTACTCAACACCGTCTACACACAGCAGCCAGATCTCTGCCCCTCAGATGTGATCAAATAAAAGGCCACTTCCTCCGACCCATGACAAAGCTAAGAGGTTGACTCTATCCCTCTGTAAGCTGTTGGCTACCGAAATGCTGCCTTTCCGCCTAGTGGACACACAGGATTTTAGAGACCTTGTCTGTCGCTGTGCCCCAGTACCAGATGCCTAGTCGCCACTACTTCTCTAAGAAAGGTGTGCCCGCGCTACACCAGCATGTCGCACACAACATCACCGCTTCCTTGAGAAACTCTGTGTGTGAACGGGTGCATTTCACCACCGATACTTGGACCAGTAAGCATGGACAGGGACGTTACATGTCGCTGACTGGGCACTGGGTAACTATGGTGATAGATGGTGAAGGGTCTGCTGCACAAGTCTTGCCGTCCCCACGACTTGTGTGTCAATCCTCTGTCTGTCCAAGTTCCGCCACAGCTTCTGCATCCTCCACCTCATCTGGGTCCTCCACCTCCGCCCCAAGCCTGCCTGGTCAGGCCACCAGCGTTCTCACTGCGCAGAAGGAATCACGCACGCCTCATTACTATGCTGGCAGCAGAGTGCAACGGCATCAGGCGGTCTTTAGCTTGACATGTCTTGGGAATAAGAGTCACACAGCTGAGGAGTTGTGGTCAGCTCTGCGGTCCGAGTTTAATAAATGGTTGTCTCCACTCAACCTGCAGCCTGGTAAGGCCATGTGCGACAATGCTGCAAACCTGGGAGCGGCACTTCGCCTGGGCAAGGTGACACACGTACCTTGTATGGCTCATGTGTTGAACCTTGTCGTCCAGCAATTTTTAACACACTATCCCGGCCTAGATGGCCTTCTGAACAGGGCACGAAAACTGTCAGCTCACTTCCGCCGTTCAAGCGCCGCAGCAGAGCGACTTGCATCGCTCCAGAAGTCTTTCGGCCTGCCGGTTCATCGCCTGAAATGCGATGTGGCGACACGCTGGAATTCAACTCTCCACATGTTACAGCGACTGTGGCAGCACCGCAGAGCCCTGGTTCAATACGTCATGACGTATAGCCTGGGCCAACGAGATGCAGAGGTGGGTCAGATCACCCTGATGGAGTGGTCTCAGATCAAGGACCTATGCACCCTTCTGCACAGTTTCGACATGGCGACGAAAATGTTTAGCGCTGACAATGCCATTATCAGCATGACGATTCCAGTCATTTACATGCTGGAGCACACGTTAAACACTATTCGGAGTCAGGGGGTGGGACAACAGGAAGGGGAGGAACTACAGGAGGATTCATATGCGCAAGGGACAACAACATCACCAAGGTCCAGACGTTCATCATCACCAACGCAGCAGGCATGGGACCATGGGGGACAGGGATCAACAAGGGCGCATGTTAGCAGGCGAAATGTTGAGGAAGGTGCAGGAGAACATGAAGAAATGGAGGACGAACTGTCCATGGACATGGAAGACTCAGCGGATGAGGGAGACCTTGGTCAAATTTCAGTTGAAAGAGGTTGGGGGGAGATGTCAGAGGAAGAAAGAACGGGTAGCACCTCTATGCCACAAACACAGCGTGGACTTGGTCCGCATGGCTGCGCAAGACACATGAGTGCCTTTTTGTTGCACTACCTCCAACATGACAGTCGTATTGTCAAAATTAGAAGTGATGATGACTACTGGATTGCCACACTATTAGATCCCCGGTACAAGTCCAAATTTTGTGACATAATTCCAGCCATAGAAAGAGACGCACGTATGCAGGAGTATCAGCAGAAGCTGTTACTCGATCTTAGCTCGGCTTTTCCACCAAACAACCGTGCAGGTGCAGGGAGGGAATCTCCCAGTTGTAACTTGACAAACATGGGACGGTCTCGTCATCTTCAACAGTCTACCCGTACCAGTAGGACCGTATCTGGTGCTGGTAACAGCAATTTTATGGAATCTTTTCATAATTTTTTTAGACCCTCTTTTGCAAGGCCACCAGAGACAACAAGTCTGACACATACTCAACGGCTAGAGAGGATGATACAGGAGTATCTCCAAATGAACATCGATGCCATGACTGTGCAACTGGAGCCTTGCTCCTTTTGGGCTTCAAACCTAGAAAAATGGCCAGAGCTCGCAACTTACGCCTTGGAGATTTTGTCGTGTCCAGCTGCCAGCGTTGTCTCTGAATGTGTATTCAGTGCTGCTGGGTGTGTGCTGACAGATAAGCGCACGCGTCTGTCCAGTGACAATGTGGACAGACTGACGTTCATCAAAATGAACAAGTCATGGATCCAAAAGGAATTTACTACCCCTGTGTAATCCTGGGGAGAGTAAATGCTTGTTGATTTGGAATGTGCTTGATGCAAATCAAAACATCCTGTTTGCAACTAGGGCCCAAGTGCTGCCACTGATGGGGTGGGTGTCTGTGTGGCCCAATTTTTGGAAAAAAGGGAGACTCCGCTTGGAGTAACCCTTGCTTGCTGTGTTTTTAAAAGAAGCCAAGATGAACAGAGCTGGGATCAGGAAAGACTTTGCTACCTACCCCGGTGTCATCCTGGGGACGGATAAGAATGGCGTATTTTTGAATGTGCTTGATGCAAATCTAGCTGTGAATTGTACAACTGGGGCACAACTGCTGCCACTGAAGGGGTGGGTGTGTGTGGGGCCCAATTTTTGGAAAAAAGGGAGACTCCGCTTGGAGTAACCCTTGCTTGCTGTGTTTTTAAAAGAAGCCAAGATGAACAGAGCTGGGATCAGGAAAGACTTTGCTACCTACCCCGGTGTCATCCTTGGGACGGATAAGAATGGCGTATTTTTGAATGTGCTTGATGCAAATCTAGCTGTGAATTGTACAACTGGGGCACAACTGCTGCCACTGAAGGGGTGGGTGTGTGTGGGGCCCAATTTTTGGAAAAAAGGGAGACTCCGCTTGGAGTAACCCTTGCTTGCTGTGTTTTTAAAAGAAGCCAAGATGAACAGAGCTGGGATCAGGAAAGACTTTGCTACCTACCCTGGTGTCATCCTTGGGACGGATAAGAATGGCGTATTTTTGAATGTGCTTGATGCAAATCTAGCTGTGAATTGTACAACTGGGGCACAACTGCTGCCACTGAAGGGGTGGGTGTGTGTGGGGCCCAATTTTTGGAAAAAAGGGAGACTCCGCTTGGAGTAACCCTTGCTTACATTGTTTTTAAAAGAAGCCAAGATGAACAAGTCATGGGTCAGCAAAGACTTTATCTACCTACCCCGGTGTCATCCTGTGGACGGATAAGAATGGCGTATTTTTGAATGTGCTTGATGCAAATCTAGCTGTGAATTGTACAACTGGGGCACAACTGCTGCCACTGAAGGGGTGGGTGTGTGTGGGGCCCAATTTTTGGAAAAAAGGGAGACTCCGCTTGGAGTAACCCTTGCTTGCTGTGTTTTTAAAAGAAGCCAAGATGAACAGAGCTGGGATCAGGAAAGACTTTGCTACCTACCCCGGTGTCATCCTTGGGACGGATAAGAATGGCGTATTTTTGAATGTGCTTGATGCAAATCTAGCTGTGAATTGTACAACTGGGGCACAACTGCTGCCACTGAAGGGGTGGGTGTGTGTGGGGCCCAATTTTTGGGAAAAAGGGAGACTCCGCTTGGAGTAACCCTTGCTTACATTGTTTTTAAAAGAAGCCAAGATGAACAAGTCATGGGTCAGCAAAGACTTTATCTACCTACCCCGGTGTCATCCTGGGGACGGATAAGAATGGCGTATTTTTGAATGTGCTTGATGCAAATCTAGCTGTGAATTGTACAACTGGGGCACAACTGCTGCCACTGAAGGAGTGGGTGTGTGTGGGGCCCAATTTTTGGAAAAAAGGGAGACTCCGCTTGGAGTAACCCTTGCTTGCTGTGTTTTTAAAAGAAGCCAAGATGAACAGAGCTGGGATCAGGAAAGACTTTGCTACCTACCCCGGTGTCATCCTGGGGACGGATAAGAATGGCGTATTTTTGAATGTGCTTGATGCAAATCAAAACATCCTGTTTGCAACTAGGGCCCAAGTGCTGCCACTGAATGGGTGGGTGTGTGTGGGGCACAATTTTTGGAAAAAAAGGGAGACTCCGCTTGGAGTAACCCTTGCTTGCTGTGTTTTTAAAAGAAGCCAAGATGAACAGAGCTGGGATCAGGAAAGACTTTGCTACCTACCCCGGTGTCATCCTTGGGACGGATAAGAATGGCGTATTTTTGAATGTGCTTGATGCAAATCTAGCTGTGAATTGTACAACTGGGGCACAACTGCTGCCACTGAAGGGGTGGGTGTGTGTGGGGCCCAATTTTTGGGAAAAAGGGAGACTCCGCTTGGAGTAACCCTTGCTTACATTGTTTTTAAAAGAAGCCAAGATGAACAAGTCATGGGTCAGCAAAGACTTTATCTACCTACCCCGGTGTCATCCTGGGGACGGATAAGAATGGCGTATTTTTGAATGTGCTTGATGCAAATCTAGCTGTGAATTGTACAACTGGGGCACAACTGCTGCCACTGAAGGGGTGGGTGTGTGTGGGGCCCAATTTTTGGAAAAAAGGGAGACTCCGCTTGGAGTAACCCTTGCTTGCTGTGTTTTTAAAAGAAGCCAAGATGAACAGAGCTGGGATCAGGAAAGACTTTGCTACCTACCCCGGTGTCATCCTTGGGACGGATAAGAATGGCGTATTTTTGAATGTGCTTGATGCAAATCTAGCTGTGAATTGTACAACTGGGGCACAACTGCTGCCACTGAAGGGGTGGGTGTGTGTGGGGCCCAATTTTTGGAAAAAAGGGAGACTCCGCTTGGAGTAACCCTTGCTTGCTGTGTTTTTAAAAGAAGCCAAGGTGAACAGAGCTGGGATCAGGAAAGACTTTGCTACCTACCCCGGTGTCATCCTGTGGACGGATAAGAATGGCGTATTTTTGAATGTGCTTGATGCAAATCTAGCTGTGAATTGTACAACTGGGGCACAACTGCTGCCACTGAAGGGGTGGGTGTGTGTGGGGTCCAATTTTTGGAAAAAAGGGAGACTCCGCTTGGAGTAACCCTTGCTTGCTGTGTTTTTAAAAGAAGCCAAGATGAACAGAGCTGGGATCAGGAAAGACTTTGCTACCTACCCCGGTGTCATCCTGGGGACGGATAAGAATGGCGTATTTTTGAATGTGCTTGATGCAAATGTAGCTGTGAAGTGTACAACTGGGGCACAACTGCTGCCACTGAAGGGGTGGGTGTGTGTGGGGCCCAATTTTTGGAAAAAAAGGGAGACTACGCTTGGAGTCACCTTGCGGTGTTTTACATGATTTTAGAATGGCGTGCCATGCCTATATCTGTGTGTCCTCCTCTTTTTCCTTGTCCAGCTGTTTTGTTTTCGCATGAGTATATGTCCTTGTCACTTTCCCATGTGTTTGAGTTGTTTGTCACCCTTTGGACACCTTTGAGGGTGTTTTCTAGGTGTTTTACTGTGTTTGTGATTGCCTGCCATTGTTTCCTATTGGCTCGAGTTCGGTTCGTCGAACGTTCGACGAGCCGAACTCGAACGGGACCTCCGTTCGGCGAACCGACCTCGAGCCGAACCGGGACCGGTTCGCTCATCTCTAGTAGGGAGCATCCAAAGGACCAAATATGTTAGTTTGTTAAGTTAAAGTAAATTATTGTTAAGATAATTCTATGGAGATAAAATTGTTGTGACAATGAAAAAGAAAATGATGTAACAGAAGCATTGTACGATCCAGAGAAATTTTATGGAATGTAACAACATGTTATCTTGTTGATGATATGTGCTTGCTGACATCAAATAAAATATGTTTAAAAAAAAAAGAAATGCAGAATTATATACAAAGAGAATTCATGGTCCAATGACAAAGAATGCTTTAACTCGATCACAGTCCATGATAAATTACCAAGTTCAAAGATGTCTTGAAAGAGATATCTATTGATATCTTTACATATATGATCTGTTATTTGAAGGTTTTGATTGTTGAGAATGCCAGGGCTGCTTTGTTTCACCAAGCCTTCGTTTTTTCCAGAGTGCTCTCACACCAAATGTTTTGGCTGAATTTGTGACCAGGACAGATGTTCTTCAGAATGAAACTTTGCTCATTTCATACCTAAGCAAGGTGGAATTAGAAAACGTCACCATCTTTTTAACTGCTCTGACATCTGCAGCAGAAAACGTAAGCACTTCTGATTCTCAAATAAGTGTCTATGAACAAAAAGATGATCACTACATTTACAGTTCGAAGATTATTTAACATCACATCATTAACAACTAGTAGGGTACTAGTTAGGAAACACCAGTTTTCATGAAAACTTAAAAGCCTCTTTATTTTCATAGGCAAGTCTGTCTGCGGATCAGGTAGACAAAGTAAAGGGAACTCTCCTGGCTGTGGAGCTTCAGCAACTTAAGTCGAACTTCTCTGTTTATACTACTGAGCAATGGCAGGCTTTGTTTGAGATCCACCTAACTCTGTTGATCCAATATTTCAACGCAACCTTACTTCAGCTTCTGCCAACAAATATTTCCTGCGATTCCTATCAAGTGATGTAAGTTCCAAGCATTTACATAGAAATTAAAGGACATCTCTAAACTCTTGTCTTTTAAAACAGGATAAAGACAACTTACAAGATACCTATACTATGATAAAATACTGATATATGATTTTCATCTTTAATTCTTCACACAGAGTAAAAGGATTCAGCCAAGCATTCCGCCTTGCTTCTCCCAAGATTAACGATGACATCGGGAAACAGATCTACGATTTCTTTATGAAACCATATATGATTCACCAAGCAAATTCTGCAGGTATGGCCAGTAGTGGGATATCAAAGCTATGAAAATAGATTTTCTGTAAATATATTCTTTCATTTTATGCTGCATATTCATTAATTTCTGAGAAGGCATGATTCTTCCCATTCTTTATTTACAGATATTGCTTGTGGCGCTGTTGACTACGAATCCTGGATTCAGAGTTATTTTGGCTATTTTTTCAAGTATTCCACAACAGATGAATTGATAATGTACAACAAAAACCTAACACAGGTAAGCTGATATCCAAAAAAGATTAAGTTTAACCATGAATAAGGTTATGGCCTTACATTTTTAAATGGTTACTTTAGCAATCGCCATCCATACTTTTTTGCAGTAGGTGACAATGTAAGAATGATAGAATGTAAATATAGAGGATAATGGTGTTTTTGTACAGTTTTTATAGGTTCTAATTGCACTTGGATAAATTTATCTCTACATACATTTTGTAAAACATATCAAATAAATACCACACCATGACTTTAGAAATGTAGAGTTGTATACAAAGACACTTCATGATCCAATGACAAAGAATGCTTTAACTCGATCACAGTCCATGAAAAATTACCAAGTTCAAAGATGTCTTGAAAGAGAAATCTATTGATATCTTTACATATATGATCTGTTATTTGAAGGTTTTGATTGTTGAGAATGCCAGGGCTGCTTTGTTTCACCAAGCCTTCGTTATTTCCAGAGTGCTCTCACACCAAATGTTTTGGCTGAATTTGTGACCAGGACAGATGTTCTTCAGAATGAAACTTTGCTCATTTCATACCTAAGCAAGGTGGAATTAGAAAACGTCACCATCTTTTTAACTGCTCTGACATCTGCAGCAGAAAACGTAAGCACTTCTAATTCTCAAATAAGTGTCTATGAACGTAAAGATGATCACTACATTTACAGTTCTAAGATTATTTAACATTCACACCATAAACAACTAGTAGGGTACTAGTTAGGAAACATCAGTTTTCATGAAAACTTAAAAGCCTCTTTATTTTCATAGGCAAGTCTGTCTGCGGACCAGGTAGACAAAGTAAAGGGAACCCTCCTGGCTGTGGAGCTTCAGCAACTTAAGTCCAACTTCTCTGTTTATACTACTGACCAATGGCAGGCTTTGTTTGAGATCCACCTAACTCTGTTGATCCAATATTTCAACGCAACCTTACTTCAGCTTCTGCCAACAAACATTTCCTGCGAATCCTATCAAGCCATGTAAGTTCCAAGCATTTACATAGAAATTAAAGGACATCTCTAAACTCTTGTCTTTTAAAACAGGATAAAGACAACTTACAAGATACCTATACTATGATAAAATCCTGATATATGATTTTCATCTTTAATTCTTCACACAGAGTAAAAGGATTCAGCCAAGCATTCCGCCTTGCTTCTCCCAAGATTAACGATGACATCGGGAGACAGATCTACGATTTCTTTATGAAACCATATATGATTCACCAAGCAAGTTCTGCAGGTATGGCCAGTAGTGGGATATCAAAGCTATGAAAATAGATTATCTGTAAATATATTCTTTCATTTTATGCTGTATATTCATTAATTTCTGAGAAGGCATGATTCTCCCCATTCTTTATTTACAGATATTGCTTGTGGCGCTGTTGACTACGAATCCTGGATTCAGAGTTATTTTGGCTATTTTTTCAAGTATTCCACAACAAATGAATTGATCATGTACAACAAAAACCTAACACAGGTAAGCTGATATCCAAAAAAAGATCAAGTTTAACCAGGAATAAGGTTATGGCCTTACGTTTTTAAATGGTTACTTTAGCAATCACCATCCATACTTTTTTGCAGTAGGTGACAATGTAAGAATGATAGAATGTAAATATAGAGGATAATGGTGTTTTTGTACAGTTTTTATAGGTTCTAATTGCACTTGGATAAATTTATCTCTACATACATTTTGTAAAACATATCAAATAAATACCAAACCATGACTTTAGAAATGTAGCGTTGTATACAAAGACATTTCATGATCCAATGACAAAGAATGCTTAAACTCGATCACAGTCCATGAAAAATTACCAAGTTCAAAGATGTCTTGAAAGAGAAATCTATTGATATCTTTACATATATGATCTGTTATTTGAAGGTTTTGATTGTTGAGAATGCCAGGGCTGCTTTGTTTCACCAAGCCTTCGTTATTTCCAGAGTGCTCTCACACCAAATGTTTTGGCTGAATTTGTGACCAGGACAGATGTTCTTCAGAATGAAACGTTGCTCATTTCATACCTAAGCAAGGTGGAATTAGAAAACGTCACCATCTTTATAACTGCTCTGACATCTGCAGCAGAAAACGTAAGCACTTCTGATTCTCAAATAAATGTCTATGAATGTAAAGATGATCACTACATTTAAGGTTCGAAGATTATTTAACATTCACACCATAAACAACTAGTAGGGTACTAGTTAGGAAACACCAGTTTTCATGAAAACTTAAAAGCCTCTTTATTTTCATAGGCAAGTCTGTCTGCGGACCAGGTTGACAAAGTAAAGGGAACTCTCCTGGCTGTGGAGCTTCAGCAACTTAAGTCCAACTTCTCTGTTTATACTACTGATCAATGGCAGGCTTTGTTTGAGATCCACCTAACTCTGTTGATCCAATATTTCAACGCAACCTTACTTCAGCTTCTGCCAACAAACATTTCTTGCGAATCCTATCAAGCCATGTAAGTTCCAAGCATTTACATAGAAATTAAAGGAGATCTCTAAACTCTTGTCTTTTAAAACAGGATAAAGACAACTTACAAGATACCTATACTATGATAAAATCCTGATATATGATTTTCATCTTTAATTCTTCACACAGAGTAAAAGGATTCAGCCAAGCATTCTGCCTTGCTTCTCCCAAGATTAACAATGACATCGGGAGACAGATCTACGGTTTCTTTATGAAACCATATATGATTCACCAAGCAAGTTCTGCAGGTATGGCCAGTAGTGGGATATCAAAGCTATGAAAATAGATTATCTGTAAATATATTCTTTCATTTTATGCTGTATATTCATTAATTTCTGAGAAGGCATGATTCTTCCCATTCTTTATTTACAGATATTGCTTGTGGCGCTGTTGACTACGAATCCTGGATTCAGAGTTATTTTGGCTTTTTTTTCAAGTATTCCACAACAGATGAATTAATCATGTACAACAAAAACCTAACACAGGTAAGCTGATATCCAAAAAAGATCAAGTTTAACCAGGAATAAGGTTATGGCCTTACGTTTTTAAATGGTTACTTTAGCAATCGCCATCCATACTTTTTTGCAGTAGGTGACAATGTAAGAATTATAGAATGTAAATATAGAGGATAATGGTGTTTTTGTACAGTTTTTAAAGGTTCTAATTGCACTTGGATAAATTTATCTCTACATATATTTTGTAAAACATATCAAATAAATACAACACCATGACTTTAGAAATGCAGAGTTTTATACAAAGACATTTCATGATCCAATGACAAAGAATGCTTTAACTCGATCACAGTCCATGATAAATTACCAAGTTCAAAGATGTCTTGAAAGAGAAATCTATTGATATCTTTACATATATGATCTGTTATTTGAAGGTTTTGATTGTTGAGAATGCCAGGGCTGCTTTGTTTCACCAAGCCTTCGTTATTTCCAGAGTGCTCTCACACCAAATGTTTTGGCTGAATTTGTGACCAGGACAGATGTTCTTCAGAATGAAACTTTGCTCATTTCATACCTAAGCAAGGTGGAATTAGAAAACGTCACCATCTTTTTAACTGCTCTGACATCTGCAGCAGAAAACGTAAGCACTTCTGATTCTCAAATAAATGTCTATGAATGTAAAGATGATCACTACATTTAAGGTTCGAAGATTATTTAACATTCACACCATAAACAACTAGTAGGGTACAAGTTAGGAAACATCAGTTTTCATGAAAACTTAAAAGCCTCTTTATTTTCATAGGCAAGTCTGTCTGCGGACCAGGTAGACAAAGTAAAGGGAACTCTCCTGGCTGTGGAGCTTCAGCAACTTAAGTCCAACTTCTCTGTTTATACTACTGACCAATGGCAGGCTTTGTTTGAGATCCACCTAACTCTGCTGATCCAATATTTCAACGCAACCTTACTTCAGCTTCTGCCAACAAACATTTCCTGCGAATCCTATCAAGCCATGTAAGTTCCAAGCATTACATAGAAATTAAAGGACATCTCTAAACTCTTGTCTTTTAAAACAGGATAAAGACAACTTACAAGATACCTATACTATGATAAAATCCTGATATATGATTTTCATCTTTAATTCTTCACACAGAGTAAAAGGATTCAGCCAAGCATTCCGCCTTGCTTCTCCCAAGATTAACGATGACATCGGGAGACAGATCTACGATTTCTTTATGAAACCATATATGATTCACCAAGCAAGTTCTGCAGGTATGGCCAGTAGTGGGATATCAAAGCTATGAAAATAGATTATCTGTAAATATATTCTTTCATTTTATGCTGTATATTCATTAATTTCTGAGAAGGCATGATTCTTCCCAATCTTTATTTACAGATGATGCTTGTGGCGCTGTTGACTACGAATCCTGGATTCAGAGTTATTTTGGCTATTTTTTCAAGTATTCCACAACAGATGAATTGATCATGTACAACAAAAACCTAACACAGGTAAGCTGATATCCAAAAAAGATTAAGTTTAACCAGGAATAAGGTTATGTGTTACGAGGGGGACCCGGGGAAGCGTGCCAAGATGGGAAATGGACAGCTTCCGCCGGTCAAGGTCCACTGTGCGGTGTAAGGGACCGCTGCTATGGTCAGGAAAGAGTGAGCGGGTTGCTGCTAGTGATCGTCTGGAACGTCACAGACGATCTATGTACACCGGTCCGCCCTAACCCGTGAGGGTTGTATGGCTCGGGGCTTCTCGTACGGTGTACCTGTTGCACGGGGACGCACAGAGGTGCCTACACACGTGTGCCAGCGGGAGTCACAGGAATATGGCACGGGGGTAGCACAGAGGTGCCCACGCACGTGTGCTTCAGAAACCAAGTGAGTCCGACAGAGACTCGAGGAGCTCACCTGGGACAGGAACACAGCCTGCTAAAAGGGATACTGCCGGAGCAGCAAGGCAGGGGCAAGACCTGAAAACTAGGTGCTGCCTGAGCAGCAAGGGCAAAGCCCACAAAAGACAATAATGCCTAAGCAGTGGCGTGGCAGCACGCTGCCAGACATCCAAACATAGAAGGACGGTCGCGCACCGCCATGATGGCAGGGGGAGCTTTTAAGGAGGTGTAGCTCCACCCAAGGGCGGGCGCGAGACGGGCGTGACCCAATCAGGGTTCGTGACGTCCTGGCCCAGCCAGTCAGGATTCAGCACATCACCAGCCTCGTCATGGGGCCGTGTGATATCAGTGAGCGAATCAGAAGACGTCACGTGGAGCACATGCTCATCTTCCTGCCTCTGGGTCATAAAGGCGGGATCCCCGGTTTCACAATGTGCAGAGACATGGGAAGTCTTGCTGCTTCCCTGAGCATCTATTCTTTGCACACTGCGCAACCTCCCAGAGCCTCCGTGATGCTAAGCAGGAGAGCTCGTGGCAGGCAAGGGATGGGAGACCGCTCCATTCCTTGCAAGGGGAGAACCACTAGGTGTCACCCTTCTGCTGTGTCTCTGAGAAGGCAACTCCTGCAGACTGCGCAGTCTCCCAGACCTTTGGCACTGCTGAGCAGGAGGGCTCGTGGCAGACAAGGAATGGGGGACCACCTCATTCCTTGCAATAAGAGAGCCATGATGTGTAACAGTTATGGCCTTACGATTTTAAATGATTACGTTAGCAATCGCCATCCATACTTTTTTGCAGTAGGTGACAATGTAAGAATGATAGAATGTAAAAATAGAGGATAATGGTGTTTTTCTACAGTTTTTATAGGTTCCAATTGCACTTGGATAAATTTATCTCTACATATATTTTGTAAAACATATCAAATAAATACAACACCATGACTTTAGAAATGCAGAGTTTTATACAAAGACATTTCATGATCCAATAACAAAGAATGCTTTAACTCGATCACAGTCCATGATAAATTACCAAGTTCAAAGATGTCTTGAAAGAGAAATCTATTGATATCTTTACATATATGATCTGTTATTTGAAGGTTTTGATTGTTGAGAATGCCAGGGCTGCTTTGTTTCACCAAGCCTTCGTTATTTCCAGAGTGCTCTCACACCAAATGTTTTGGCTGAACTTGTGACCAGGACAGATGTTCTTCAGAATGAAACTTTGCTCATTTCATACCTAAGCAAGGTGGAATTAGAAAACGTCACCATCTTTTTAACTGCTCTGACATCTGCAGCAGAAAACGTAAGCACTTCTGATTCTCAAATAAATGTCTACGAATGTAAAGATGATCACTACATTTAAGGTTCGAAGATTATTTAACATTCACACCATAAACAACTAGTAGGGTACTAGTTAGGAAACACCAGTTTTCATGAAAACTTAAAAGCCTCTTTATTTTCATAGGCATGTCTGTCTGCGGACCAGGTAGACAAAGTAAAGGGAACTCTTCTGGCTGTAGAGCTTCAGCAACTTAAGCCCAACTTCTCTGTTTATACTACTGAGCAATGGCAGGCTTTGTTTGAGATCCACCTAACTCTGTTGATCCAATATTTCAACGCAACCTTACTTCAGCTTCTGTCAACAAACATTTCCTGCGAATCCTATCAAGCCATGTAAGTTCCAAGCATTTACATAGAAATTAAAGGAAATCTCTAAACTCTTGTCTTTTAAAACAGGATAAAGACAACTTACAAGATACCTATACTATGATAAAATCCTGGTTTATGATTTTTATCTTTAATTCTTCACACAGAGTAAAAGGATTCAGCCAAGCATTCAGCCTTGCTTCTCCCAAGATTAACGATGACATCGGGAGACAGATTTACGATTTCTTTATGAAACCATATATGATTCACCAAGCAAGTTCTGCAGGTATGGCCAGTAGTGGGATATCAAAGCTATGAAAATAGATTATCTGTAAATATATTCTTTCATTTTATGCTGTATATTCATTAATTTCTGAGAAGGCATGATTCTTCCCATTCTTTATTTACAGATATTGCCTGTGGCGCTGTTGACTACGACTCCTGGATTCAGAGTTATTTTGGATATTTTTTCAAGTATTCCACAACAGATGAATTGATCATGTACAACAAAAAGCTAACACAGGTAAGCTGATATCCAAAAAAGATCAAGTTTAACCAGGAATAAAGTTATGGCCTTACGTTTGTAAATGGTTACTTTAGCAATCGCCATCCATACTTTTTTGTTGCAGTAGGTGACAATGTAAGAATGATAGAATGTAAATATAGAGGATAATGGTGTTTTTGTACAGTTTTTATAGGTTCAAATTGTACTTGGATAAATTTATCTCTACATATATTTTGTAAAACATATCAAATAAATACAACACCATGACTTTAGAAATGCAGAGTTGTATACAAAGACATTTCATGATCCAATGACAAAGAATGCTTTAACTCGATCACAGTCCATGATAAATTACCAAGTTCAAAGATGTCTTGAAAGAGAAATCTATTGATATCTTTACATATATGATCTGTTATTTGAAGGTTTTGATTGTTGAAAATGCCAGGGCTGCTTTGTTTCACCAAGCCTTCGTTATTTCCAGAGTGCTCTCACACCAAATGTTTTGGCTGAATTTGTGACCAGGACAGATGTTCTTCAGAATCAAACTTTGCTCATTTCATACCTAAGCAAGGTGGAATTAGAAAACGTCACCATCTTTTTAACTGCTCTGACATCTGCAGCAGAAATCGTAAGCACTTCTGATTCTCAAATAAGTGTCTATGAACGTAAAGATGATCACTACATTTACAGTTCGAAGATTATTTAACATTCACACTATAAACAACTAGTAGGGTACTAGTTAGGAAACACCAGTTTTCATGAAAACTTAAAAGCCTCTTTATTTTCATAGGCAAGTCTGTTTGCGGACCAGGTAGACAAAGTAAAGGGAACTCTTCTGGCTGTGGAGCTTCAGCAACTTAAGTCCAACTTCTCTGTTTATACTACTGACCAATGGCAGGCTTTGTTTGAGATCCACCTAACTCTGTTGATCCAATATTTCAACGCAACCTTACTTCAGCTTCTGCCAACAAACATTTCCTGCGAATCCTATCAAGCCATGTAAGTTCCAAGCATTTACATAGAAATTAAAGGACATCTCTAAACTCTTGTCTTTTAAAACAGGATAAAGACAACTTACAAGATACCTATACTATGATAAAATCCTGATATATGATTTTCATCTTTAATTCTTCACACAGAGTAAAAGGATTCAGCCAAGCATTCAGCCTTGCTTCTCCCAAGATTAACGATGACATCGGGAGACAGATCTATGATTTCTTTATGAAACCATATATGATTCACCAAGCAAGTTCTGCAGGTATGGCCAGTAGTGGGATATCAAAGCTATGAAAATAGATTATCTGTAAATATATTCTTTCATTTTATGCTGTATATTCATTAATTTCTGAGAAGGCATGATTCTTCCCATTCTTTATTTACAGATATTGCTTGTGGCGCTGTTGACTACGAATCCTGGATTCAGAGTTATTTTGGCTATTTTTTCAAGTATTCCACAACAGATGAATTGATCATGTACAACAAAAACCTAACACAGGTAAGCTGATATCCAAAAAAGATTAAGTTTAACCAGGAATAAGGTTAAGGCCTTACGATTTTAAATGATTCCGTTAGCAATCGCCATCCATACTTTTTTGCAGTAGGTGACAATGTAAGAATGATAGAATGTAAAAATAGAGGATAATGGTGTTTTTGTACAGTTTTTATAGGTTCAAATTGTACTTGGATAAATTTATCTCTACATATATTTTGTAAAACATATCAAATAAATACAACACCATGACTTTAGAAATGCAGAGTTGTATACCAAGACATTTCATGATCCAATGACAAAGAATGCTTTAACTCGATCACAGTCCATGATGATTACCAAGTTCAAAGATGTCTTGAAAGAGAAATCTATTGATATCTTTACATATATGATCTGTTATTTGAAGGTTTTGATTGTTGAGAATGCCAGGGCTGCTTTGTTTCACCAAGCCTTCGTTATTTCCAGAGTGCTCTCACACCAAATGTTTTGGCTGAATTTGTGACCAGGACAGATGTTCTTCAGAATGAAACCTTGCTCATTTCATACCTAAGCAAGGTGGAATTAGAAAACGTCACCATCTTTATAACTGCTCTGACATCTGCAGCAGAAAACGTAAGCACTTCTGATTCTCAAATAAATGTCTATGAATGTAAAGATGATCACTACATTTAAGGTTTGAAGATTATTTAACATTCACACCATAAACAACTAGTAGGGTACTAGTTAGGAAACACCAGTTTTCATGAAAACTTAAAAGCCTCTTTATTTTCATAGGCAAGTCTGTCTGCGGACCAGGTAGACAAAGTAAAGGGAACTCTCCTGGCTGTGGAGCTTCAGCAACTTAAGTCCAACTTCTCTGTTTATACTACTGAGCAATGGCAGGCTTTGTTTGAGATCCACTTAACTCCGTTGATCCAATATTTCAATGCAACCTTACTTCAGCTCCTGCCAACAAACATTTCCTGCAATGCCTATCAAGCTATGTAAGTACGAAGCATTTTTACATAGAAATGAAAGGACACCCCTGAACTGTTTTAAAATAGAATAACGACAACTCACAAGATGCCTATACTATGAAGAAATCCTGATATATGATTTTAATGTTTATTTTTTGACACAGAGTAAAAGGATTCAACCTTGCTTTTCCCAAGCTGGATGATAACACTGGAAGAGATATCTACAATTTCTTTATCAAAAGATATATTACTCAACAAGCAAGTTCTGCAGGTATAGCCAGTGGTAGGATATGCATACTCTAAAAACACATATACAGTTCTAAGTACTGTGTTTCCCTGAAAGTAAGACAGGAGTTTATATTCTTTTCTGCTTTGAAAAATGTGGTAGGGCTTATTTTCAGAGGGTGTCTTAGATTTGCCTGCTGTATTAGTGCCCAAGGATTGCCCAAGAAACCTCGTGATCTCTTCTGAGCTGACTGTGACAGCTGCATAGAAATACATGCTATTACTCTCAGATCAGGAGTGCCACCAATGATTGCAGTGAGCAGGCGCTAGCTAATTAAGGGAATGCATATTCACCCTTTTCCCCACCCAGAATACCACCTACTGCTCTGAACCCTGCTCTTACATTCTATGCCTGCTTTAACCCCTTCATGACCGCGGGCAGTAAAATTACGTCCTATTTTAACGTGACTTAACGACCAGGGACGTAATTTTACTGCCTAAAGTTCATTTGATTGCCGTGGCCATAGCAACGGCTTTCAAATGATGTCCCCTGCTGTTTCTTATAGCAGGGGACCTTTGCTTCACCCCAGGGGGGTGGCATCGCCACCCCTCATCGACGATCGATGTGATTGGCTGTTCAAATCTGAACCGCCAACCACATCTTTCGCACTGATTTCGGTAAAAATAATGCCGGAAATAGTGCGATACTGTGAGATCCGGCTATGAGATGCCGTAGCAGGTACAGCAGATCATAGGTGGATCTCAAACATGCCGCCCTCAGCCCCTGCAGCACTGATTGGAGCGATCGTGCTATGACGCGCAATCGCTTTAATCAGTGTGCAGTGGGGCGGTTTGATTTGCTGGTGGCCGCCCTCCCCAGGCCTGTGCTGGTCTGGGGACCCTCCCCCAACATGTCTGCAGCGTGCAGCACTGGCTGGTACTAGTGGTACCCCGCCACCGCTGCTGCTATCGCTGCTGTCACGTGGAGCAGGAGCGGTGAGTATTGTGCTCACCTTGCAGCCCCTGCGCGCTCTTGTGATTGCTCCTGCGCGCTCCCGTAATAGCCCCTGCCCGTGCCCCCCTGCGATGTGCCCCCCGACATCCCGATCTGCCCCCCCCGACATCCCGATCTGCCCCCCGACATCCCGATCTGCCCCCCCGACATCCCGATCTGCCCCCCCGACATCCCGATCTGCCCCCCCCGACATCCCGATCTGCCCCCCCCGACATCCCGATCTGCCCCCCGACATCCCAATCTGCTGGCCTCCCCCATGATCTCTATTCTGCAGCTCCTCCGGTATCTCCCTCCTCCTCTGCTCTCCCCCTCCCCCTCTGCTGTCCCCCCGACGTCCTCTTACCTGTCTTCACCGGAGGGGTCCTCCGAGGTCTTCACTGGCCCGATCACATCTGCCTCCATCGCTGGGTCCTTCTTCCTGGGTCTTCTGCTGAGCTGTCCAACGTCCTGCCTGCTGCTCCTGTAAAGCTGTTCCTCCTGCTAATCCTCTGGGTACTGTGAGTATAAGTTTTTTTTTTCTTTTTTTTCCTCTATCCCCTGTCCATTTTTACACCTCATGCGTCCGTGCGTCCCGCCGAGCGCTGATCAGGGATGCACATAACGTATCTGCATCCGTGGTCAGTTTTCGGCGGGACTTTTTTTTTCCCGTATCCCCGACGCTTTTTGTATCGCATCAGTCCGTGCGTCCCGCCGAGCGCTGATCCCTGATCCCTGCACATAACGGATCGGCATCCCTGCTCAATTTTTGGCGCGACAAAAAGCATCGGGATACGGAAAAAAAAGTCACGCCAAAAATTGAGCAGGGATGCCGATCCGTTATGTGCATCCCTGATCAGCGCTCGGCGGGACGCACGGACTGATGCGATACAAAAAGCATCGGGGATACGGAAAAAAAAGTATCGCATCTGTCCGTGCATCCCGCTGAGCGCGGATCAGCATCCCTGCTCAATTTTTGGCGTGACTTTTTTTTTTTCCGTATCCCCAGCGCTTTTTGTATCGCATCCGACCGTGCCTCCTGCAGCAGCCGATCAGTGCACTGCGTCTGTGCATTTGAAAAGTCAAATGGCGTTCCTTGTCTTCTGAGCCCCGCCATGCGCCCAAACAATTGATTTCCACCACATATGAGGTATCTGCGTACTCGGGAAAAATTGCACTATACGTTTTATGGTGCATTTTTTCCTGATACCGTTGTAAAAAGAAAAAGAAAAGCTACCTTGTTGCTGCAAAAAGTAAAAAAAAAAAATAAATAATTTTCACGGTTCAACGTTATCAACTTTCAGTGGAGCCCCTGGGGGTACAAGGGGCTCATTAAACATCTAGATAAATTCCTTGAGGGGTCTAGTTCCAAAATGGGGTAATTTGTGGGGGAGCTCCACTTTTTAGGCACCATAGGGGGGTCTAAAAACATGACATGGCGTCCGCTAATGATTCCAACCAATTTTGCTGCCAAATGGTGCCCTTCTCTTCTGCGCCACGCCATGCGCCCAACAATTACTTTCCACCACATGTGAGGTATCTGCGTACTCAGGAGAAATTGCACAATACGTTTTATGGTGCATTTTTTCCTGATACCCTTGTGAAAAAAAAAAGCTACCTGGTTCAAGTAACAGTTCTGTGGTAAAACAAAAGAAAATTGTATTCATGGCTCAACATTATCAACTTCTGTGGAGCCCCTTGGGGCTCACTAAACATCTAGATAAACTCCTTGAGGGGTCTAGTTTCCAAAATGGGGTCACTTGTGGGGGAGCTCCATTGTTTAGGCACCTCAGGGGGTCTCCAAACGTGACATGGTATCCGCTAATGATTCAAACAAATTTTGCTGTCAAATGATGCTTCTTCTCTTCTGAGCCCCGCCATGCGCCCAAACAATTACTTTCCACCACATATGAGGTATCGTCGTACTCAGGAAAAAATGCACTATAAATTTCATGGTGTATTTTTTACTGATACCCTTGTGGAAAAAAAAGCTACTTAGTTGAAGCAACAGTTTTGTGGTAAAAAAAAAATTCTTTTCACAGCTCAACTTTATAAACTTCCGTGAAGCCCCCAGGTGTTCAAAGTGCTCACCAAACATCTAGAAAAATTATTTGAGGGCTCTAGTTTCCAAAATGTGGTCACTTGTGGGGGAGCTCCATTGTTTAGGCACCTCAGGGGGTCTCCAAACGTGACATGGTATCCGCTAATGATTCAAACAAATTTTGCTGTCAAATGATGCTTCTTCTCTTCTGAGCCCCGCCATGCGCCCAAACAATTACTTTCCACCACATATGAGGTATCGTCGTACTCAGGAAAAAATGCACTATAAATTTCATGGTGTATTTTTTACTGATACCCTTGTGGAAAAAAAAGCTACTTAGTTGAAGCAACAGTTTTGTGGTAAAAAAAAAATTCTTTTCACAGCTCAACTTTATAAACTTCCGTGAAGCCCCCAGGTGTTAAAAGTGCTCACCAAACATCTAGAAAAATTATTTGAGAGCTCTAGTTTCCAAAATGGGGTCACTTGTGGGGGAGCACCATTGTTTAGGCACCTCAGGGGGTCTTCAAACCTGACATGGCGTCCGCTAATGAGTGCAGCTAATTTTGCGTTCAAAAATTCAAATGGCGCTCCTTCCCTTTCGAGCTCTGCCGTGTGCCCAAACATTTGATTTCCACCACATATGAGGTATCTGCGTACTCAGGAGAAAATGGACAATACATTTTATGTTGCATTTTTTCCCGATACCCTTGTTAAAAAAAAGCTACCTAGTTGAAGCAACAGTTTTGTGGTAAAAAATGTTTTTTTTTCTATTCACGGCTCAACGTTATAAACTTCTGTGAAACCCCCAGGTGTTCAAAGTGCTCACCAAACATCTAGAAAAATTATTTGAGGGCTCTAGTTTCCAAAATGGGGTCACTTGTGGGGGAGCTCCATTGTTTAGGCACCTCAGGGGGTCTTCAAACCCGACATGGCGTCCGCTAATGAGTGCAGCTAATTTTGCGTTCAAAAATTCAAATGGCGCTCCTTCCCTTTCGACCTCTGCCGTGCACCCAAACAATTGATTTTTACCCCATATGGGGTATCAGCGTACTCAGGAGAAAATGCACAATAAATTGTAGGGTGCACTTTCTCTTTTCTCCCTTGTGAAAATGAAAATGTTATGGCTAAAGTAACATTTTTGTGTTAAAAAGTAAAATTTTCATTTTTTCCTTCCACATTGCTTTGGTTCCTGTGAAGCACCTAAAGGGTTAATAAACTTCTTGGATGTGGTTTTGAGCAGTGTGAGGGGTGCAGTTTTTAGAATGGGGTCACTTTTGTGTATTTTCTGTCACCTCGGCCTCTCAAAGTCACTTCAAATGTGATGTGGTCCCTAAAAAAATTATTTTGTAAATTTTGTTAGAAAAATTAGAAATTGCTGATGAACTTTGACCCCTTCTAACTTCCTAACGAAAAAAAAATTTCTTTCGAAAATTGCACTGATGTAAAGTAGACAAGTGGGAAATGTTATTTTGTAACTATTTTGTGACATATCTCTCAGATTTATGGGCATAAAGTTTGAAAATTGCGAAATTTTCAAAATTTTCGCACAATTTCCTAAATTTTCACAAATAAACGCAAAAAGTATCGGCCTAAATTTACAACTGACATGAAGTACAATATGTCACGAAAAAACAATGTCAGAATCGCCAGGATCCGTTGAAGCGTTACAGAGTTATAACCTGTCAAAGTGACACTGGTCAGAATTGCAAAAAATGGCCCGGTCATTAGGGTGTTTTAGTGGCCGGGGGTGAAGGGGTTAAGGTACCGTCACACTAAGCAATGCCCCAGCGATCCCACCAGCAACCTAACCTGGCAGGGATCGCTGGAGCGTCGCTACACGGGTTGCTGGTGAGCTGTCACACAGGCAGATCTCACCAGCAACCAGTGACCAGCCTCCAGCCAGCAGCGACGCGTGGAAGCGATGCTGCGCTTGGTAACTAAGGTAAATATCGGGTAACCAACCCGATATTTATCTTGGTTACCAGCGCACACCGCTTAGCGCTGGCTCCCTGCACACCTAGCCAGAGTACACATCGGGTTAATTACCCGATGTGCAGTCTGGCTATGTGTGCAGGGAGCCGGCACTGACAGCATAAGAGCGGCGGACGCTGGTAACGAACGTAAATATCGGGTAACCAAGGAAAGGGCTTCTTGGTTACCCGATATTTACATTGGTTACCAGCGTCCGCAGAAGCCGGCTCCCTGCTCACTGTACATTTAGTTGTTGCTCTGTCGCTGTCACACAAAGCGATGTGTGCTTCACAGCGGGACAGCAACAACTAAAAAATGGTCCAGGACATTCAGCAACAACCAACGACCTCACAGCAGGGGCCAGTTTGTTGCTGGATGTCACACACAGCAACATCGCTAGCAAGTTGTGCCTCAGCAGCGATGTTGCTAGTGATGTTGCTTAGTGTGACGGTACCTTTACTGTATTGCAGCACAATCCTCGCTCGCTCTCTTGAGCTGAGAGTTGCAGCTGCATAGACATACACGTTGTCACTCTCAGAGCAGGACTACCGTTGAAGATTGTGGTGAGCAAGCGCATGGCTAATTAAGTGAATGCTTATTCAGCCTCATCTCCCATAATCC
Organism: Anomaloglossus baeobatrachus; assembly: GCF_048569485.1. Classification (NCBI taxonomy): domain Eukaryota; kingdom Metazoa; phylum Chordata; class Amphibia; order Anura; family Aromobatidae; genus Anomaloglossus; species Anomaloglossus baeobatrachus. Next base: position 285,238,989 of record NC_134359.1, on the reverse strand, counting down.
TGCCCACCATTCTGAGTCCTGCCCTGCACCCAAACTCTGACTGCTGTATTCCATGTGCGAGAAGAGACATGGCGGTCTCAGCTGAATGATTTTTTCAGACATGACAGTGTACCCTTCCTAGGGGGGTATCCAGACCTTCTTCATTTGCACTCTGGCACTTTATTACTTGTTATCTTGGCTGCACTGGGTATGTTCTTTAGATTATCCATGTACTTACATTGTCATTGCATTGTATATTACCAGTCTGGTCCCTTGTGCAGCTTTTTGTACTAATTGTTATATTACCTTATTGTGCCAGTGTTTTGTCATGTCTGCTTCATCTTCTCCACGACTCTTTGCAATGAATTGTTTATCATTTATTAAATAAATATTTGTACTCTTTTGCATATTAGCCACTTTTTGTCCTCCAGTTTTTGATAGACATACACGTTGTCACTCTCAGAGCAGGACTACCGTTGAAGATTGTGGTGAGCAAGCGCATGGCTAATTAAGTGAATGCTTATTCAGCCTCATCTCCCATAATCCTGCCCACCATTCTGAGTCCTGCCCTGCACCCAAACTCTGACTGCTGTATTACCGGTACTGCAAGCCTCAGGATCACATCAATATCATCAGTGATTCTTCTGAAAGGAGTGTACCAATGTTTATGTCTGTGCAGGTGTCAATCTCAGCTCAGGAGAGCCATCGAGGATTGCGATGTGATCCACGTACAGTGATACAGTACAGCAGACATAGAGTGTTAGTGCAGGGTTCAGAGAGGTGGGCGGGATTCTGGGTCTGTAAGAGGGTGACTATTCATTCACTTAATTACCCGGAGTTTGGACAACCCAAGCAGACAATAAATGTTACGCATCTGGAAATAAGGCTGCACAAGCCCTACTTCAGGCTACTGTTAGTTTGAGTACGCAACTACGGCTTATTTTCGGAGTACGCCTTATATTTCAAGCCTACTCCAAAATGAACAAAAAATCCTGCCCTATAATTTTCGGGTTAGGGCTTATTTTCAGGGGAAACATGGTATCGCTTTTGACTTTATGTCGTATTTTTATAAACTTCTGACAAGGCATGTTTTTCTCTTTTCTTTATTTTCAGATATCACTTGTGGCACGGTTGACTACGAAATCTGGATTCAGAACAATTTTGCCTATTTTTTTAAATATTCTACAACAGAAGATTCAATTTTTTACAACAAAACTTTTACAGAGGTAAGAGAATATGCAAATAGGTTTAGATAAGAAAGGAATATGGATGTGCATATTCACTTTCCTTTATTTTTCATATGGTTACATTACGATGTCTTGTTGCTCTTTCTTTTTACCGTAGTAGTAATGTAGGGATCAAAAAATAGACCTAGTACTCTCAACATGAGAAAACCTCCACATAAAGATCATATACATAAAAACATTAATACATATCACTTTGGAGAAAGCTGAATATGGTGTTTTTAGATGGACGATAAAGCAAGTAAAACATTTTTTGCACTTGGAACATAGAATTCTTTTAGTGGGATTGTGCATGGTATTGTACCAATACAGTCATATGAAAAAGTTTGGGCACCCCTATTAATGTTAACCTTTTTTCTTTATAACAATTTGGGTTTTTGCAACAGCTATTTCAGTTTCATATATCTAATAACTGATGGACTCAGTAATATTTCTTGATTGAAATGAGGTTTATTGTACTAATAGAAAATCTGGAATCCGCATTTAAACAAAATTTGACCGGTGCAAAAGTATGGGCACCTCAACATAAAAGTGACAATATTTTGTAGATCCTCCTTTTGCAAAAAAAAACAGCCTCTAGTCGCTTCCTGTAGCTTTTAATGAGTTTCTGAATCCTGGATGAAGGAATAGTTGACCATTCCTGTTTACAGTACAATTCCAGTTCAGTTATGTTTGATGGTCGCCGAGCATGGACAGCACGCTTCAAATCATCCCACAGATGTTCAATGATATTCAGGACTGGGGACTAGAGTTGAGCGCGGTTCGTGGTTCGTGGTTCTCCAGTTCGCGGCTCGAGTGATTTTGGGGCATGTTCTAGATCGAACTAGAACTCGAGCTTTTTGCAAAAGCTCGATAGTTCTAGAAACGTTCGAGAACGGTTCTAGCAGCCAAAAAACAGCTAAATCCTAGCTTGGTTTCTGCTGTAATAGTGTAAGTCACTCTGTGAATCAAACTATTATCACATTTCAGTGTATAGTGTGCGTGAACAGCGCCTTCAGATCACTGCTGTTTCTATAATGGCGATCGCCATTTTTTTTTTTTTTTCTTGTCTTCCTTCCCTAAGCGCGCGCGTCTTGTGGGGCGGGCCAGCATGTCAGCCAATCACAGACACACACACACCTAAGTGGACTTTGAGCCAGAGAAGCAACGGCATGTGTGATAGGATCTGCATGTCACATGTCCCTGCATTATAAAACCGGACATTTTCTTCACGAACGCCATTATCTGCCTTCTGCGTCTTTGGTGTCAGACATCAGTGTCGCAGCTCCGTCCTCCTGAGTCCTATAGCCGATACAGCTGTATGCGCTGCATACACAGCGTTAGACAGCTTAGGGAGAGCACATTCTAGCAGTCCTTTTAAGGGCTCAAAGCGGCAGGGTCAGAGAGCCATAAGTGACAGGTCCTGCAAACAGCAACAGCGTCTGTGTAGCCCAGGTCAGGGATTTCCTCCCTGCATTTCACCATTAGGAGGGAATAGAAAGGCAGGCTTCCATTCCTCTACCCAGAGCACCACAATCCTGCCACTGTACCCTCTTGTCCTCTGCACACTCCAACTCATTCTAAGTAAGCCATTATACTAGCAAACATTCAGTGTACCTAGTGGCATCCTATACGTGGCTATTGGACTTTGCTATAGTCCCACTAGTGCAAAGACATTTGCAGAGCACGTCTGCCTGCATTGCACACTACAACTTTTTTAAACTAAGCAATTTTACTAGCAAACACTCAGTGTACCTAGTGGCATCCTATACGTGGCTATTGGACTTTGCTATAGTCCCACTAGTGCCAAGACATTTGCAGAGCGCATCTGCCTGCGTTGCACACTCCAACGAATTATAACTAAGCCATTATACTAGCACACACTCAGTGTACCTAGTGGCATCCTATACGTGGCTATTGGACTTTGCTATAGTCCCACTAGTGCAAAGACATTAGCAGAGCACATCTGCCTGCATTGCACACTCCAAGTTTTTTAAACTAAGCAATTTTACTAGCAAACACTCAGTGTACCTAGTGGCATCCTATACGTGGCTATTGGACTTTGCTATAGTCCCACTAGTGCAAAGACATTTGCAGAGCACGTCTGCCTGCATTGCACACTACAACTTTTTTAAACTAAGCAATTTTACTAGCAAACACTCAGTGTACCTAGTGGCATCCTATACGTGGCTATTGGACTTTGCTATAGTCCCACTAGTGCCAAGACATTTGCAGAGCGCATCTGCCTGCGTTGCACACTCCAACTAATTATAACTAAGCCATTATACTTGCACACACTAAGTGTTTTTTAGTGGCATCCTATACGTGGCTATTGGACTTTGCTATAGTCCTACTAGTGCCAAGACATTTGCAGAGCGCATCTGCCTGCGTTGCACACTCCAACTAATTATAACTAAGCCATTATACTAGCACACACTCAGTGAACCTAGTGGCATCCTATACGTGGCTATTGGACTTTGCTATAGTCCCACTAGTGCCAAGACATTTGCAGCACGTCTGCCTGCGTTGCACACTCCAACTAATTATAACTAAGCCATTATACTAGCACACACTCAGTGTACCTAGTGGCATCCTATACGTGGCTATTGGACTTTGCTATAGTCCCACTAGTGCCAAGACATTTGCAGCACGTCTGCCTGCGTTGCACACTCCAACTAATTATAACTAAGCCATTATACTAGCACACACTCAGTGTACCTAGTGGCATCCTATACGTGGCTATTGGACTTTGCTATAGTCCCACTAGTGCCAAGACATTTGCAGCACGTCTGCCTGCGTTGCACACTCCAACTAATTATAACTAAGCCATTATACTAGCACACACTCAGTGTACCTAGTGGCATCCTATACGTGGCTATTGGACTTTGCTATAGTCCCACTAGTGCCAAGACATTTGCAGCACGTCTGCCTGCGTTGCACACTCCAACTAATTATTACTAAGCCATTATAATAGCACACACTCAGTGTACCTAGTGGCATCCTATACGTGGCTATTGGACTTTGCTATAGTCCCACTAGTGCCAAGACATTTGCAGCACGTCTGCCTGCGTTGCACACTCCAACTAATTATAACTAAGCCATTATACTAGCACACACTCAGTGTACCTAGTGGCATCCTATACGTGGCTATTGGACTTTGCTATAGTCCCACTAGTGCCAAGACATTTGCAGCACGTCTGCCTGCGTTGCACACTCCAACTAATTATAACTAAGCCATTATACTAGCACACACTCAGTGTACCTAGTGGCATCCTATACGTGGCTATTGGACTTTGCTATAGTCCTACTAGTGCCAAGACATTTGCAGAGCGCATCTGCCTGCGTTGCACACTCCAACTAATTATAACTAAGCCATTATACTAGCACACACTCAGTGAACCTAGTGGCATCCTATACGTGGCTATTGGACTTTGCTATAGTCCCACTAGTGCCAAGACATTTGCAGCACGTCTGCCTGCGTTGCACACTCCAACTAATTATAACTAAGCCATTATACTAGCACACACTCAGTGTACCTAGTGGCATCCTATACGTTGCTATTGGACTTTGCTATAGTCCCACTAGTGCCAAGACATTTGCAGCACGTCTGCCTGCGTTGCACACTCCAACTAATTATAACTAAGCCATTATACTAGCACACACTCAGTGTACCTAGTGGCATCCTATACGTGGCTATTGGACTTTGCTATAGTCCCACTAGTGCCAAGACATTTGCAGCACGTCTGCCTGCGTTGCACACTCCAACTAATTATAACTAAGCCATTATACTAGCACACACTCAGTGTACCTAGTGGCATCCTATACGTGGCTATTGGACTTTGCTATAGTCCCACTAGTGCCAAGACATTTGCAGCACGTCTGCCTGCGTTGCACACTCCAACTAATTATAACTAAGCCATTATACTAGCACACACTCAGTGTACCTAGTGGCATCCTATACGTGGCTATTGGACTTTGCTATAGTCCCACTAGTGCCAAGACATTTGCAGCACGTCTGCCTGCGTTGCACACTCCAACTAATTATAACTAAGCCATTATAATAGCACACACTCAGTGTACCTAGTGGCATCCTATACGTGGCTATTGGACTTTGCTATAGTCCCACTAGTGCCAAGACATTTGCAGCACGTCTGCCTGCGTTGCACACTCCAACTAATTATAACTAAGCCATTATACTAGCACACACTCAGTGTACCTAGTGGCATCCTATACGTGGCTATTGGACTTTGCTATAGTCCCACTAGTGCCAAGACATTTGCAGCACGTCTGCCTGCGTTGCACACTCCAACTAATTATAACTAAGCCATTATACTAGCACACACTCAGTGTACCTAGTGGCATCCTATACGTGGCTATTGGACTTTGCTATAGTCCTACTAGTGCCAAGACATTTGCAGAGCGCATCTGCCTGCGTTGCACACTCCAACTAATTATAACTAAGCCATTATACTAGCACACACTCAGTGAACCTAGTGGCATCCTATACGTGGCTATTGGACTTTGCTATAGTCCCACTAGTGCCAAGACATTTGCAGCACGTCTGCCTGCGTTGCACACTCCAACTAATTATAACTAAGCCATTATACTAGCACACACTCAGTGTACCTAGTGGCATCCTATACGTGGCTATTGGACTTTGCTATAGTCCCACTAGTGCCAAGACATTTGCAGCACGTCTGCCTGCGTTGCACACTCCAACTAATTATAACTAAGCCATTATACTAGCACACACTCAGTGTACCTAGTGGCATCCTATACGTGGCTATTGGACTTTGCTATAGTCCCACTAGTGCCAAGACATTTGCAGCACGTCTGCCTGCGTTGCACACTCCAACTAATTATAACTAAGCCATTATACTAGCACACACTCAGTGTACCTAGTGGCATCCTATACGTGGCTATTGGACTTTGCTATAGTCCCACTAGTGCAAAGACATTTGCAGAGCACGTCTGCCTGCATTGCACACTACAACTTTTTTAAACTAAGCAATTTTACTAGCAAACACTCAGTGTACCTAGTGGCATCCTATACGTGGCTATTGGACTTTGCTATAGTCCCACTAGTGCCAAGACATTTGCAGCACGTCTGCCTGCGTTGCACACTCCAACTAATTATAACTAAGCCATTATACTAGCACACACTCAGTGTACCTAGTGGCATCCTATACGTGGCTATTGGACTTTGCTATAGTCCCACTAGTGCAAAGACATTTGCAGAGCACGTCTGCCTGCATTGCACACTACAACTTTTTTAAACTAAGCAATTTTACTAGCAAACACTCAGTGTACCTAGTGGCATCCTATACGTAGCTATTGGACTTTGCTATAGTCCCACTAGTGCCAAGACATTTGCAGCACGTCTGCCTGCGTTGCACACTCCAACTAATTATAACTAAGCCATTATACTAGCACACACTCAGTGTACCTAGTGGCATCCTATACGTGGCTATTGGACTTTGCTATGGTCCCACTAGTGCCAAGACATTTGCAGCACGTCTGCCTGCGTTGCACACTCCAACTAATTATAACTAAGCCATTATACTAGCACACACTCAGTGTACCTAGTGGCATCCTATACGTGGCTATTGGACTTTGCTATAGTCCCACTAGTGCCAAGACATTTGCAGCACGTCTGCCTGCGTTGCACACTCCAACTAATTATAACTAAGCCATTATACTAGCACACACTCAGTGTACCTAGTGGCATCCTATACGTGGCTATTGGACTTTGCTATAGTCCCACTAGTGCCAAGACATTTGCAGCACGTCTGCCTGCGTTGCACACTCCAACTAATTATAACTAAGCCATTATACTAGCACACACTCAGTGTACCTAGTGGCATCCTATACGTGGCTATTGGACTTTGCTATAGTCCTACTAGTGCCAAGACATTTGCAGAGCGCATCTGCCTGCGTTGCACACTCCAACTAATTATAACTAAGCCATTATACTAGCACACACTCAGTGAACCTAGTGGCATCCTATACGTGGCTATTGGACTTTGCTATAGTCCCACTAGTGCCAAGACATTTGCAGCACGTCTGCCTGCGTTGCACACTCCAACTAATTATAACTAAGCCATTATACTAGCACACACTCAGTGTACCTAGTGGCATCCTATACGTGGCTATTGGACTTTGCTATAGTCCCACTAGTGCCAAGACATTTGCAGCACGTCTGCCTGCGTTGCACACTCCAACTAATTATAACTAAGCCATTATACTAGCACACACTCAGTGTACCTAGTGGCATCCTATACGTGGCTATTGGACTTTGCTATAGTCCCACTAGTGCAAAGACATTTGCAGAGCACGTCTGCCTGCATTGCACACTACAACTTTTTTAAACTAAGCAATTTTACTAGCAAACACTCAGTGTACCTAGTGGCATCCTATACGTGGCTATTGGACTTTGCTATAGTCCCACTAGTGCCAAGACATTTGCAGCACGTCTGCCTGCGTTGCACACTCCAACTAATTATAACTAAGCCATTATACTAGCACACACTCAGTGTACCTAGTGGCATCCTATACGTGGCTATTGGACTTTGCTATAGTCCCACTAGTGCAAAGACATTTGCAGAGCACGTCTGCCTGCATTGCACACTACAACTTTTTTAAACTAAGCAATTTTACTAGCAAACACTCAGTGTACCTAGTGGCATCCTATACGTGGCTATTGGACTTTGCTATAGTCCCACTAGTGCCAAGACATTTGCAGCACGTCTGCCTGCGTTGCACACTCCAACTAATTATAACTAAGCCATTATACTAGCACACACTCAGTGTACCTAGTGGCATCCTATACGTGGCTATTGGACTTTGCTATAGTCCCACTAGTGCCAAGACATTTGCAGCACGTCTGCCTGCGTTGCACACTCCAACTAATTATAACTAAGCCATTATACTAGCACACACTCAGTGTACCTAGTGGCATCCTATACGTGGCTATTGGACTTTGCTATAGTCCCACTAGTGCCAAGACATTTGCAGCACGTCTGCCTGCGTTGCACACTCCAACTAATTATAACTAAGCCATTATACTAGCACACACTCAGTGTACCTAGTGGCATCCTATACGTGGCTATTGGACTTTGCTATAGTCCCACTAGTGCCAAGACATTTGCAGCACGTCTGCTTGCGTTGCACACTCCAACTAATTATAACTAAGCCATTATACTAGCACACACTCAGTGTACCTAGTGGCATCCTATACGTGGCTATTGGACTTTGCTATAGTCCCACTAGTGCCAAGACATTTGCAGCACGTCTGCCTGCGTTGCACACTCCAACTAATTATAACTAAGCCATTATACTAGCACACACTCAGTGTACCTAGTGGCATCCTATACGTGGCTATTGGACTTTGCTATAGTCCCACTAGTGCCAAGACATTTGCAGCACGTCTGCCTGCGTTGCACACTCCAACTAATTATAACTAAGCCATTATACTAGCACACACTCAGTGTACCTAGTGGCATCCTATACGTGGCTATTGGACTTTGCTATAGTCCCACTAGTGCCAAGACATTTGCAGCACGTCTGCCTGCGTTGCACACTCCAACTAATTATAACTAAGCCATTATACTAGCACACACTCAGTGTACCTAGTGGCATCCTATACGTGGCTATTGGACTTTGCTATAGTCCCACTAGTGCCAAGACATTTGCAGCACGTCTGCCTGCGTTGCACACTCCAACTAATTATAACTAAGTTACATTGTCAGGGATATTTATTCTTTATTATTCTGCTGTTAATAAAGCTAGACCACCACTGCAATCTTCACCACCTCTCAATTTTTACTACCACATTTTCAGTCCACAATCTTGTCGCAATCAACATGAGTGGCAAAATGACAGATGCTGGTGGAAAGGGGAAGAGGCGTGGTGGAAAAGGAAAAAAAGGTTTTGTCAGTGGGGAAGGTGCCAAAGCTCCATTATCATCTGCTGAAGATAGACCATCTACTAGCAAAAGTAAGATGTCTACTACTTATTGTGGACAATCCGATGTGCTCCCTTTTTTACGGACACGAACAAGAGGAACAAAGGTAGATGATGGGCAAAAAAGGAAAATGCTTGAATGGATCTCAAGTGGTCCAACAAGTGCCCTCTCAGCCACTTCAAGTACCGCATCCAAAAAACACCATTCCTCTGAGTTGTCATCCCAATCACACTTGATTTCTCCCAGCTCTGAAGTCTCCATCAGCCCTGCACAGTATGGTGGAACTGAGATGGCTGAGTCTGCAGAGCTGTTCAGTCACACTATAGCCTGGGAATCAGAGGTCTGCTCCCAAGCTACAGTGAGTACAGAACAGGAAATGGTCTGCAGTGATGCCCAGAACCTTTGTGACTCAGATTCAGGCCGTGAGGACCAAGTTTCTGAGCATAATGTTGACCCTTTGTCACAAACTGTAACACCTGTGGTTATAGACAATGAGGAACATACTGATGAAGATGAGACGCAGATACCCGATTGGGATGACAACTTAAATATTCGGTCAGGGCAAGAAGAGGCTCGGTCTGAGGGGGAGGGGAGTGCGAACACAACAATTGATGATGACGTTCTAGATCCCACCTACTGTCAACCCCCAGTCAGGCACTCGAGGAGGTCAGCAGAGGCGGTGGAGGAGGATGCAACCGACGACGAAGTTACCTTGCGCCTTCCTGGACAGAGTCGGAGCACTGGTAGCACGTCTACAACTGCATCCTCAGCCACCACTCTGCCTATGAGCATTATTCGGGGTGGATCAACAGGTCGCATGGCCTCTAAGCCTTGCCTAGCCTGGGCCTTTTTTCACATCGAAAAAGATCGCCCAACTCATGTGATATGTAACATTTGTCATGATTCTGTTAGTAGAGGTCAAAACCTCAGCAGTTTGACAACTTCTTCCATGAATCGTCACATGAATAAATATCATAAGTCCCGGTGGGAAGCTCACCGTGCTGCAATGCCGGCTAGCGGAGCGAACCATCCACCGCCCGCCCCTTCCAGTGCATCCGCGCACTCTTCATCTTCTAGGACTGTGGGGACAGCTGTCACACCTGTTTTTCCACGCAAAACTTCCACCACTGTAACCGCAACAGGCAGTTTGCTTGTAAGGTCGTCAGTTGGTTTGGAAGGGGAAACAAGTGAGTGTGTACAGCTCTCTCAGACATCGATAGCACCAACGTTGGATGAAGGCAACATCATGTCTCCGCCTGCACTTTCCTCACAAACCTGCATTTTTCCAGGGACACCCTACTCAACACCGTCTACACACAGCAGCCAGATCTCTGTCCCTCAGATGTGGTCAAATAAAAGGCCACTTCCTCCGACCCATGACAAAGCTAAGAGGTTGACTCTATCCCTCTGTAAGCTGTTGGCTACCGAAATGCTGCCTTTCCGCCTAGTGGACACACAGGATTTTAGAGACCTTATGTCTGTCGCTGTGCCCCAGTACCAGAGGCCTAGTCGCCACTACTTCTCTAAGAAAGGTGTGCCCGCGCTACACCAGCATGTCGCACACAACATCACCGCTTCCTTGAGAAACTCTGTGTGTGAACGGGTGCATTTCACCACCGATACTTGGACCAGTAAGCATGGACAGGGACGTTACATGTCGCTGACTGGGCACTGGGTAACTATGGTGATAGATGGTGAAGGGTCTGCTGCACAAGTCTTGCCGTCCCCACGACTTGTGTGTCAATCCTCTGTCTGTCCAAGTTCCGCCACAGCTTCTGCATCCTCCACCTCATCTGGGTCCTCCACCTCCGCCCCAAGCCTGCCTGGTCAGGCCACCAGCGTTCTCACTGCGCAGAAGGAATCACGCACGCCTCATTACTATGCTGGCAGCCGAGCGCAACGGCATCAGGCGGTCTTTAGCTTGACATGTCTTGGTAATAAGAGTCACACAGCTGAGGAGTTGTGGTCAGCTCTGCGGTCCGAGTTTAATAAATGGTTGTCTCCACTCAACCTGCAGCCTGGTAAGGCCGTGTGCGACAATGCTGCAAACCTGGGTGCGGCCCTTCGCCTGGGCAAGGTGACACACGTACCTTGTATGGCTCACGTGTTGAACCTTGTCGTGCAGCAATTTTTAACACACTATCCCGGCCTAGATGGCCTTCTGAACAGGGCACGAAAACTGTCTGCTCACTTCCGGCGTTCAAGCGCCACAGCTGAGCGACTTGCATCGCTACAGAAGTCTTTCGGCCTGCCGGTTCATCGCCTGAAATGCGATGTGGCGACACGCTGGAATTCAACTCTCCACATGTTACAGCGACTGTGGCAGCACCGCAGAGCCCTGGTGCAATACGTCATGACGTATAGCCTGGGCCAACGAGATGCAGAGGTGGGGCAGATCACCCTGATGGAGTGGTCTCAGATCAAGGACCTATGCACCCTTCTGCACAGTTTCGACATGGCGACGAATATGTTTAGCTCTGACAATGCCATTATCAGCATGACGATTCCAGTCATTTACATGCTGGAGCACACGCTAAACACTATTCGGAGTCAGGGGGTGGGACAACATGAAGGGGAGGAACTACAGGAGGATTCATATGTGCAAGGGACAACAACATCACCAAGGTCCAGACGTTCATCATCACCAACGCAGCAGGCATGGGACCATGGGGAACAGGGATCGACAAGGGAGCATAGTAGCAGGCGAAATGTTGAGCAAGGTGCAGGAGAACATGAAGAAATGGAGGACGAACTGTCCATGGACATGGAAGACTCAGCGGATGAGGGAGACCTTGGTCAAATTTCAGTTGAAAGAGGTTGGGGGGAGATGTCAGAGGAAGAAAGAACGGGTAGCACCTCTATGCCACAAACACAGCGTGGACTTGGTCCGCATGGCTGCGCAAGACACATGAGTGCCTTTTTGTTGCACTACCTCCAACATGACAGTCGTATTGTCAAAATTAGAAGTGATGATGACTACTGGATTGCCACACTATTAGATCCCCGGTACAAGTCCAAATTTTGTGACATAATTCCAGCCATAGAAAGGGACGCACGTATGCAGGAGTATCAGCAGAAGCTGTTACTCGATCTTAGCTCGGCTTTTCCACCAAACAACCGTGCAGGTGCAGGGAGGGAATCTCCCAGTTGTAACTTGACAAACATGGGACGGTCTCGTCATCTTCACCAGACTACCCGTACCAGTAGGACCGTATCTGGTGCCGGTAACAGCAATTTTATGGAATCTTTTCATAATTTTTTTAGACCCTCTTTTGCAAGGCCACCAGAGACAACAAGTCTGACACATACTCAACGGCTGGAGAGGATGATACAGGAGTATCTCCAAATGAACATCGATGCCATGACTGTGCAACTGGAGCCTTGCTCCTTTTGGGCTTCAAACATAGAAAAATGGCCAGAGCTCTCCAGTTACGCCTTGGAGATTTTGTCGTGTCCAGCTGCCAGCGTTGTCTCTGAACGTGTATTCAGTGCTGCTGGGTGTGTGCTGACAGATAAGCGCACGCGTCTGTCCAGTGACAATGTGGACAGACTGACGTTCATCAAAATGAACAAGTCATGGATCCAGAAGGAATTTACTACCCCTGTGTCATCCTGGGGAGAGTAAATGCTTGTGGATTTGGAATGTGCTTGATGCAAATCAAAACATCCTGTTTGCAACTAGGGCCCAAGTGCTGCCACTGATGGGGTGGGTGTCTGTGTGGCCCAATTTTTGGAAAAAAAGGGAGACTCCGCTTGGAGTAACCCTTGCTTGATGTGTTTTTAAAAGAAGCCAAGATGAACAGAGCTGGGATCAGGAAAGACTTTGCTACCTACCCCGGTGTCATCCTGGGGACGGATAAGAATGGCGTATTTTTGAATGTGCTTGATGCAAATCAAAACATCCTGTTTGCAACTAGGGCCCAAGTGCTGCCACTGATGGGGTGGGTGTCTGTGTGGCCCAATTTTTGGAAAAAAAGGGAGACTCCGCTTGGAGTAACCCTTGCTTGATGTGTTTTTAAAAGAAGCCAAGATGAACAGAGCTGGGATCAGCAAAGACTTTGCTACCTACCCCGGTGTCATCCTGGGGACGGATAAGAATGGCGTATTTTTGAATGTGCTTGATGCAAATCAAAACATCCTGTTTGCAACTAGGGCCCAAGTGCTGCCACTGATGGGGTGGGTGTCTGTGTGGCCCAATTTTTGGAAAAAAAGGGAGACTCCGCTTGGAGTAACCCTTGCTTGATGTGTTTTTAAAAGAAGCCAAGATGAACAGAGCTGGGATCAGGAAAGACTTTGCTACCTACCCCGGTGTCATCCTGGGGACGGATAAGAATGGCGTATTTTTGAATGTGCTTGATGCAAATCAAAACATCCTGTTTGCAACTAGGGCCCAAGTGCTGCCACTGATGGGGTGGGTGTCTGTGTGGCCCAATTTTTGGAAAAAAAGGGAGACTCCGCTTGGAGTAACCCTTGCTTGATGTGTTTTTAAAAGAAGCCAAGATGAACAGAGCTGGGATCAGCAAAGACTTTGCTACCTACCCCGGTGTCATCCTGGGGACGGATAAGAATGGCGTATTTTTGAATGTGCTTGATGCAAATCAAAACATCCTGTTTGCAACTAGGGCCCAAGTGCTGCCACTGATGGGGTGGGTGTCTGTGTGGCCCAATTTTTGGAAAAAAAGGGAGACTCCGCTTGGAGTAACCCTTGCTTGATGTGTTTTTAAAAGAAGCCAAGATGAACAGAGCTGGGATCAGCAAAGACTTTGCTACCTACCCCGGTGTCATCCTGGGGACGGATAAGAATGGCGTATTTTTGAATGTGCTTGATGCAAATCAAAACATCCTGTTTGCAACTAGGGCCCAAGTGCTGCCACTGATGGGGTGGGTGTCTGTGTGGCCCAATTTTTGGAAAAAAAGGGAGACTCCGCTTGGAGTAACCCTTGCTTGATGTGTTTTTAAAAGAAGCCAAGATGAACAGAGCTGGGATCAGGAAAGACTTTGCTACCTACCCCGGTGTCATCCTGGGGACGGATAAGAATGGCGTATTTTTGAATGTGCTTGATGCAAATCAAAACATCCTGTTTGCAACTAGGGCCCAAGTGCTGCCACTGATGGGGTGGGTGTCTGTGTGGCCCAATTTTTGGAAAAAAAAGGGAGACTCCGCTTGGAGTAACCCTTGCTTGATGTGTTTTTAAAAGAAGCCAAGATGAACAGAGCTGGGATCAGGAAAGACTTTGCTACCTACCCCGGTGTCATCCTGGGGACGGATAAGAATGGCGTATTTTTGAATGTGCTTGATGCAAATCAAAACATCCTGTTTGCAACTAGGGCCCAAGTGCTGCCACTGATGGGGTGGGTGTCTGTGTGGCCCAATTTTTGGAAAAAAAGGGAGACTCCGCTTGGAGTAACCCTTGCTTGATGTGTTTTTAAAAGAAGCCAAGATGAACAGAGCTGGGATCAGCAAAGACTTTGCTACCTACCCCGGTGTCATCCTGGGGACGGATAAGAATGGCGTATTTTTGAATGTGCTTGATGCAAATCAAAACATCCTGTTTGCAACTAGGGCCCAAGTGCTGCCACTGATGGGGTGGGTGTCTGTGTGGCCCAATTTTTGGAAAAAAAAGGGAGACTCCGCTTGGAGTAACCCTTGCTTGATGTGTTTTTAAAAGAAGCCAAGATGAACAGAGCTGGGATCAGCAAAGACTTTGCTACCTACCCCGGTGTCATCCTGGGGACGGATAAGAATGGCGTATTTTTGAATGTGCTTGATGCAAATCAAAACATCCTGTTTGCAACTAGGGCCCAAGTGCTGCCACTGATGGGGTGGGTGTCTGTGTGGCCCAATTTTTGGAAAAAAAGGGAGACTCCGCTTGGAGTAACCCTTGCTTGATGTGTTTTTAAAAGAAGCCAAGATGAACAGAGCTGGGATCAGGAAAGACTTTGCTACCTACCCCGGTGTCATCCTGGGGACGGATAAGAATGGCGTATTTTTTAATGTGCTTGATGCAAATCAAAACATCCTGTTTGCAACTAGGGCCCAAGTGCTGCCACTGATGGGGTGGGTGTCTGTGTGGCCCAATTTTTGGAAAAAAAGGGAGACTCCGCTTGGAGTAACCCTTGCTTGATGTGTTTTTAAAAGAAGCCAAGATGAACAGAGCTGGGATCAGGAAAGACTTTGCTACCTACCCCGGTGTCATCCTGGGGACGGATAAGAATGGCGTATTTTTGAATGTGCTTGATGCAAATCAAAACATCCTGTTTGCAACTAGGGCCCAAGTGCTGCCACTGATGGGGTGGGTGTCTGTGTGGCCCAATTTTTGGAAAAAAAGGGAGACTCCGCTTGGAGTAACCCTTGCTTGATGTGTTTTTAAAAGAAGCCAAGATGAACAGAGCTGGGATCAGCAAAGACTTTGCTACCTACCCCGGTGTCATCCTGGGGACGGATAAGAATGGCGTATTTTTGAATGTGCTTGATGCAAATCAAAACATCCTGTTTGCAACTAGGGCCCAAGTGCTGCCACTGATGGGGTGGGTGTCTGTGTGGCCCAATTTTTGGAAAAAAAGGGAGACTCCGCTTGGAGTAACCCTTGCTTGATGTGTTTTTAAAAGAAGCCAAGATGAACAGAGCTGGGATCAGGAAAGACTTTGCTACCTACCCCGGTGTCATCCTGGGGACGGATAAGAATGGCGTATTTTTGAATGTGCTTGATGCAAATCAAAACATCCTGTTTGCAACTAGGGCCCAAGTGCTGCCACTGATGGGGTGGGTGTCTGTGTGGCCCAATTTTTGGAAAAAAAGGGAGACTCCGCTTGGAGTAACCCTTGCTTGATGTGTTTTTAAAAGAAGCCAAGATGAACAGAGCTGGGATCAGGAAAGACTTTGCTACCTACCCCGGTGTCATCCTGGGGACGGATAAGAATGGCGTATTTTTGAATGTGCTTGATGCAAATCAAAACATCCTGTTTGCAACTAGGGCCCAAGTGCTGCCACTGATGGGGTGGGTGTCTGTGTGGCCCAATTTTTGGAAAAAAAGGGAGACTCCGCTTGGAGTAACCCTTGCTTGATGTGTTTTTAAAAGAAGCCAAGATGAACAGAGCTGGGATCAGGAAAGACTTTGCTACCTACCCCGGTGTCATCCTGGGGACGGATAAGAATGGCGTATTTTTGAATGTGCTTGATGCAAATCAAAACATCCTGTTTGCAACTAGGGCCCAAGTGCTGCCACTGATGGGGTGGGTGTCTGTGTGGCCCAATTTTTGGAAAAAAAGGGAGACTCCGCTTGGAGTAACCCTTGCTTGATGTGTTTTTAAAAGAAGCCAAGATGAACAGAGCTGGGATCAGCAAAGACTTTGCTACCTACCCCGGTGTCATCCTGGGGACGGATAAGAATGGCGTATTTTTGAATGTGCTTGATGCAAATCAAAACATCCTGTTTGCAACTAGGGCCCAAGTGCTGCCACTGATGGGGTGGGTGTCTGTGTGGCCCAATTTTTGGAAAAAAAGGGAGACTCCGCTTGGAGTAACCCTTGCTTGATGTGTTTTTAAAAGAAGCCAAGATGAACAGAGCTGGGATCAGGAAAGACTTTGCTACCTACCCCGGTGTCATCCTGGGGACGGATAAGAATGGCGTATTTTTGAATGTGCTTGATGCAAATCAAAACATCCTGTTTGCAACTAGGGCCCAAGTGCTGCCACTGATGGGGTGGGTGTCTGTGTGGCCCAATTTTTGGAAAAAAAGGGAGACTCCGCTTGGAGTAACCCTTGCTTGATGTGTTTTTAAAAGAAGCCAAGATGAACAAGTCATGGGTCAGCAAAGACTTTGCTACCTACCCCGGTGTCATCCTGGGGATGGATAAGAATGGCGTATTTTTGAATGTGCTTGATGCAAATGTAGCTGTGAAGTGTACAACTGGGGCACAACTGCTGCCACTGAAGGGGTGGGTGTGTGTGTGGCCCAATTTTTGGAAAAAATGGAGACTCCGCTTGGAGTCACCTTGCGGTGTTTTACATGATTTTAGAAGGGCGTGCCATGCCTATATCTGTGTGTCCTCCTCTTTTTCCTTGTCCAGCTGTTTTGTTTTCGCATGAGTATATGTCCTTGTCACTTTCCAATGTGTTTGAGTTGTTTGTCACCTTTAGGACACCTTTGAGGGTGTTTTCTAGGTGTTTTTCTGTGTTTGTGATTGCCTGCCATTGTTTCCTATGCAGTTCGAGTTCGGTTCGTCGAACGTTCGACGAACCGAACTCGAACGGGAGGTCCGTTCGGCGAACCAACCTCGAGCCGAACCGCGACCGGTTCGCTCATCTCTACTGGGGACTGGGATGGCCATTCCAGAACATTGTAATTGTTCCTCTGCATGAATGCCTGAGTAGATTTGGAGCGGTGTTTTGGATCATTGTCTTGCTGAAATATCCATCCCCTGCGTAACTTCAACTTCGTCACTGATTCTTGCACATTATTGTCAAAAATCTGCTGATACTGAGTTGAATCCATGAGACCATCAACTTTAACAAGATTCCCGGGGCCGGCATTGGCCACACAGCCCCAAAGCATAATGGAACCTCCACCAAATTTTACTGTGGGTAGCAAGTGCTTTTCTTGGAATGCCGTGTTTTTTTGCCTCCATGCATAACGCCTTTTTGTATGACCAAACAACTCAATCTTTGTTTCATCAGCCCACAGGACCTTCTTCCACAATGTAACTGGCTTGTCCAAATGTGCTTTTGCACACCTCAGGTGACTCTGTTTGTGGCGTGCTTGCAGAAACGGCTTCTTTCGCATCACTCTCCCATACAGCTTCTCCTTGTGCAAAGTGCGCTGTATTGTTGACCGATGCACATTGACACCATCTGCAGCAAGATGATGCTGCAGGTCTTTGGAGGTGGTCTGTGGATTGTCCTTGACTCTTCTCACCATTCTTCTTCTCTGCATTTCTGATATTTTTCTTGGCCTGACACTTCTGGGCTTAACAAGAACTGTGCCTGTGTTCTTCCATTTCCTTACTATGTTCCTCACAGTGGAAACTGACAGTTTAAATCTCTGAGACAACTTTTTGTATCCTTCCCCTGAACAACTATGTTGAATAATCTTTGTTTTCAGATCATTTGAGAGTTGTTTTGAGGAGCCCATGATGCCACTCTTCATAGGAGATTCAAATAGGAGAACAACTTGCAAGTGGCCACCTTAAATACCTTTTTTCATGATTGGATACAACTGCCTATGAAGTTCAAAGCTCAATGACGTTACAAAACCAATTTAGTGCTTTAGTAAGTCAGTAAAAAGTAATTAGGAGTGTTCAAATCAAGAAATTGATAAGGGTGCCCATACTTTTGCACCAGTCAAATTTTGTTTAAATACGGATTGCACATTTTCTGTTAGTACAATAAACCTCATTTCAATCCAGAAATATTACTGAGTCCATCAGTTATTAGATATATGAAACTGAAATAGCTGTTGCAAAAACCCAAATTGTTATAAAGAAAAAAGGTTAACATTAATAGGGGTGCCCAAACTTTTTCATATGACTGTATGCTTATGTTCAAAATATAGACAAACACCATTTAGAAGTTTTATTGCAAATCAGACGTTGATGAGGTTATATAGGCACAGATATATCCTTTTTGCTTAGCCTTTCTATTGGCATGCCATCTATAATATGCAGTTAGTAGACCAAGTTATAATGGTTTTGTTTAATATTAAATTTAACGTACAGGTTTCGTTCAAGACAAACATATTGGCGACATGATTTTACAGCACTTACTAATCAGGTGCATAAAGATTACAGGTTTTTCTCCTGCACTTGCTAATTCAGCTATTCTCATATGCTATGAAGGGTTCCTTTCTTAACAGGCAGTTGATGAAGAAGCACGTGACTAATGTCGCGGGCGGGGAGGGCGCCGCCGCTGCTCGCTCGCTAACGCTCAGGTCCGGCGCTGCTGCTGCTCGGTGGCTCGAGCGGTGGGCCGGATCCGGGAACTCGAGCGGCGCTCCTCGCCCGTGAGTGAAAGGGGGTAGTTTGGTTTGGGGATTTGGTCTGTGATGCCACCCACGGGTTGTTGTGAGGTTGGGCACCACCGCTGTTATTGACAGGGATCCCGGGAGTGATGGCAGGGAGCAGCTGGGATGTTTCTCTCCCCTCCGTGGGTAGGGGGTTGGTGGTCCCGGTGATGTGACGGGGAGGCAGGGTTGGCAAGGTGCAGGGTCGCTTGGACTGCGCAGCGCGGTGCCGGATGTAGTACTCACTCAGCCACAAAGATATGCAAAGTCTTTGGTAAAACAAACGGCTGGATGGACGGGTCCCGCAGCCGGCTGCAGTGGTTTCTCCCGGACGGTTGATGGTGGCTGCCTTTCCCTGCACCTTTGTGTATGTTCGGTCCCGGTAGCTTCCCACCGGTATCCCTCTCACCAGCGTGTATATGTGCCGGAGGAGCCCTTTTGCCCGCAGGCTCTGGCCCTTGGAACTCTAGCTGTGGTGGTAGCTGTATTTCCTTTTGCTGGTTGGACGGTTGCCTTCAATCGAGCCTTGGCTGTTAGGAAACCCCTGGGGTTCCGGTCACTGACGGATTTGACCTATTTAACGGCGACTCCAAGCCTGGTCGGGGTCCGCAGGCCCTGCCGGTTTGTGCTGGCTTCACTTCGCTCCCCGGTTCGGTACCGGCGGGCCACCGCCCGTCCCCGGTCCTACGGTTCCGTGTTGATCTGCCTCTCCTGCAGAGGGCCACCACCGTCTGCCAACCTTGCTCTTGGTGCACGGGCCACACACCCGGACACGGTCAGATTGCTCCTCTACTACCACTTCACTATTCCACTTCCCTAACTGATCTGCCCTTTCTCTTCCTTTTCCCGCCTCCAGGACTGTGAACTCCTCAGTGGGTGCGGCCAACCGCCTGGCTCCACCCCACCTGGTGTGGACATCAGCCCCTGGAGGGAGGCAACAAGGATTTGGTGTCTGGCTGATGTGCCTGTCTCGGGGTGGGAGGTGTATGTTGTAGTACCTGTGACGACCTGGCTAGTTCAGGGCGCCACACTAACGCAGTCCTTAAGCCTCCTCCAATTGAAAAAAAATAGCTTTCCTATGTTTGGTGTTTTTGATTTGGAAGTGGCTGAGGGACAGGTCTTCTCACATGCCCCTCTATTCGTGGCCATTTTTAAATAGAAGCTCTGTGCAACATGATGAAGTTTGCACCATCAAGTGCAAGAGAAGAATCTATAATATAATTAGTAGGCTCGACAAAATCCTCTCCCTAACACGTTTGTTAAAATAAAGTTGACAATGCCTTCAACAATATATGAAATTTAATATGGGTTTAAAAACAATTAATAAGAGAGTGATCAATATTCTATAACTATATGACTGAGACTAAACTATATGTCGTTGATTATCAAAAAACTGTATTTATTGTAGGGTGTTATGTTTGTGACCTCCACTGCTATCTCTGTAACCAGTCCTGAGGTTTTGGCTAATGAAACACTGCTTATTTCATACCTAAAAAAGATAAACCTGGAAAATGTTACAGTCTTTGTAAGCGCATTGACATTGTCATCAGCAAAGGTATGTGACAACGAGCATTTTAATATGCTTTACTATGCAACCATGATTTATGTTTTTCAAAATGTATGTTATGTTAAAAGGTATCAACCACTGAGGACTTCAGTTTCCATTAAACAATTTTTTATCTCTACTGGCTAACACGGTACAAATATATATTTTACCTGTTTCAAAATGTATTCATATTTTGACCTATTCTCTTATTATCCCTCTTTAAACACAACTTGGTAAAATCTGTGTGTCTCTAAATAGGCAAATCTAACTGTGGATCAAGTAGCAACCATACGCAGAACGCTTCTAATAGTGCAGCTTCAGAAACTTCAGTCCAGCTTTTCTTCCTATAGCGCTCAACAATGGTCAGTTTTGTTTGAAGTGCAATTGGCCATCTTGATTCCATATTTTAACCAAACAACTCTTCAAATCCTACCTACAAGCATGTCCTGCTCTTCCTTCCAAGCCATGTGAGTATCATAAAGATGTCAGAAAGATAAGGAATATTACAGAATTGATTGAAAAGATGAAATCTACAATAAAGTGCACTAATAAGTAACAATAATCTTTATCTACAATGGTTTCATTTATTTTTGCTACATTATTTCATATATTTTTGCATTTTTTTTGTTAATTCTCTGTTAATTCTTCTTAATACAGAGTTAAAGCATTCAGCATGGTTTTCACAACCCTGTCTACAGAAACTACAAAGGACATTTATAATTATTTTATTAAGAACTATATGGGTCATCAGTCCTCTACAGGTAAATGTAAACTGCAGGCTGCCTCCATCCTTAGGATAGGTCATCATTATCAAATTGGTGGGGGTGAGACACCCGACAGACTGAGTAAAATGGGATTATAACATCAAGACCTTGAAATGGGACACTTAGGAATGCGGATATTAGACAGCTGAATATCGTTTACACTGCACAATCTGTACCACCCCACAGCTGAGATATTGCTTGTATTGCTTGTATTTTGCTTAGATGATATTGCATATTATTACAAATTTTGCATAAAGCAAGAATTACAAACTGATAAATGGTCTCCTAAGCAGGCGTTGTTATAGCTGGCATATTTCCACCATAAATTATTGTTAATCATTTCTAAAATTTTGTTTTGCAGGTGTAGCCTGTGATACTGCAAATTATCAAACTTGGCTTACGCTGAATTTTGGAAAGTTTGTTACAGAAGCAAGTTATGATGAGCTAAGTAATTTCAATGCAAACCTGACAAAGGTGAGGACAGTCACATAAGAAAATTTGTGATAGTTGCATGGGATATGTGATAACTTGATTGGTGAGGGTTAGTGATGAGCGAGCATGCTTGTAACTACTCGGTACTCGCACGAGTATCACTGTACTCGGGCTGCTCGGCGGGTACCGAGTAATTTTGCAATACTCGTGCTTTACTCGTGGTCTTCATCCCTGCATGTTGGCGCTCTTTTGAGAGCCAGCCCTCATGCAGGGATTGGCTGGCAGACCACTGCAATGCCACAGCCCTGTTAGTTGTGGAATTGCAGTGATTGGCCGGCCTGCACAGCGTGACCGAGCCTTTATACCGGCCGGCGCGCTGTGCTCTGTACACAGCCATCTCATATTCCCTGCTTTCCACGCCCACAGGCGCCTATGATTGGTTGCAGTGAGACACGCCCCCACGCTGAGTGACAGGTGTCACACTGCACCCAATCACAGCAGCCGGTGGGCGTGTCTATACTGTGCAGTAAAATAAATAAATAAATAATTAAAAAAACGGCGTGCGGTTCCCCCCAATTTTAATACCAGCCAGATAAAGCCATACAGCTGAAGGCTGGTATTCTCAGGATGGGGAGCCCCACGTTATGGGGAGCCCCCCACCCTAACAATATCAGTCAGCAGCTGGCCAGAATTGCCGCATACATTATATGCGACAATTCTGGGGCTGTACCCGGCTCTTCCCGATTTACCCTGGTGCGTTGGCAAATCGGGGTAATAAGGAGTTATTGGAAGCCCATAGCTGCCAATAAGTCCTAGATTAATCATGTCAGGCGTCTATGAGACACCCTCCATGATTAATCTGTAAGTTACAGTAAATAAACACACACACCAGAAAAAATCCTTTATTAGAAATAAAAAACACACACATATACCCTGGTTCACCACTTTAATCAGCCCGAAAAAGCCCTCCTTGTCCGGCGTAATCCAGGATGATCCAGCGTCGCATCCAGCGCTGCTGCATGGAGGTGACCGGAGCTGCAGCAGACACCGCCGCTCCGGTCACCTCCACACAGCAAATGAACACAGCCGCGCGATCAGCTGCTGTCACTGAGGTTACCCGCTGTCACCGCTGCATCCACCGGTGGCCGCGGGTAACCTCAGTGACAGCAGCTGATCGCGCGGCTGTGTTCATTTGCTGTGTGGAGGTGACCGGAGCGGCTGTGTGTGCTGCGGCTCCGGTCACCTCCATGCAGCAGCGCTGGATGCGACGCTGGATCATCCTGGATTACGCCGGACATGGAGGGCTTTTTCGGGCTGATTAAAGTGGTGAACCAGGGTATATGTGTGTGTTTTTATTTCTAATAAAGGATTTTTTCTGGTGTGTGTGTGTTTATTTACTGTAACTTACAGATTAATCATGGAGGGTGTCTCATAGACGCCTGACATGATTAATCTAGGACTTATTGGCAGCTATGGGCTGCCAATAACTCCTTATTACCCCGATTTGCCAACGCACCAGGGCAAATCGGGAAGAGCCGGGTACAGTCCCAGAACTGTCGCATATAATGTATGCGGCAATTCTGGGCGGCTGTTGGCTGATATTGTTAGGGTGGGGGGCTCCCCATAACGTGGAGCTCCCCATCCTGAGAATACCAGCCTTCAGCCGTATGGCTTTATCTGGCTGGTTTTAAAAATGGGGGGAACCGCACGCCGTTTTTTTTAATTATTTATTAATTTTAATTATTAATTTTAATTATTTATTAAATAATTAAAAAAAACGGCGTGCGGTTCCCCCCATTTTTAAAACCAGCCAGATAAAGCCATACGGCTGAAGGCTGGTATTCTCAGGATGGGGAGCTCCACGTTATGGGGAGCCCCCCACCCTAACAATATCAGCCAACAGCTGCCCAGAATTGCCGCATACATTATATGCGACAGTTCTGGGACTGTACCCGGCTCTTCCCGATTTACCCTGGTGCGTTGGCAAATCGGGGTAATAAGGAGTTAATGGCAGCCCATAGCTGCCACTAAATCCTAGATTAATCATGTCAGGCGTCTCCCCGAGATTCCTTCCATGATTAATCTGTAAATTACAGTTAAAAAACACACACATCCGAAAAATCCTTTATTAGAAATAAAAAACACTAACAAAGTCCCTCATTACCAATTTATTAACCCCGACAAACCCTCCATGTCCGGCGTACTCCACGGACTCCGGCGTCGCGTCCAGCTCTGCTGCATGGAAGTGACAGGAGCTGCAGAAGACACCGACGCTCCGGTCACCTCCACGCAGCTAATGAAGACAGCCGTGCGATCAGCTGAGCTGTCACTGAGGTTACCCGCTGTCACTGGATCCAGTGACGGCGGGTAACCTCAGTGACAGCTCAGCTGATCGCGCTACTCACCTCATTTGCTGCGTGGAAGTGACCGGAGCGGCGGTGTCTTCTGCAGCTCCGGTCACCTCTATGCAGCAGCGCAGGATGCGACGCTGGAACATCCTGGATGACGCCGGACATGGAGGGCTTTTTGGGGCTGATTAAAGTGGTGAACCAGGGAATGTGTGTGTGTTTTTTATTTCTAATAAAGGATTTTTCGGGTGTGTGTGTTTATTTACTGTAACTTACAGATTAATCATGGAGGGTGTCTCATAGACGCCTGACATGATTAATCTAGGATTTAGTGGCAGCTATGGGCTGCCATTAACTCCTTATTACCCCGATTTGCCAAAGCACCAGGGCAAATCGGGAAGAGCCGGGTACAGCCCCAGAACTGTCGCATATAATGTATGCGGCAATTCTGGGCGGCTGCTGACTGATATTGTTAGGCTGGGGGGCTCCCCATAACGTGGAGCTCCCCATCCTGAGAATACCAGCCTTCAGCCGTATGGCTTTATCTGGCTGGCATTAAAATGGGGGGGACCGCACGCCGTTTTTTTTAATTATTTATTAATTTATTTTACTGCACAGTATAGACACGCCCACCGGCTGCTGTGATTGGGTGCAGTGTGACACCTGTCACTCAGCGTGGGGGCGTGTCTCACTGCAACCAATCATAGGCACCGGTGGGCGGGGAAAGCAGGGAATAGGAGATTGTTTAATGAGCGGCCGGCTTTTTCAAAATAGTAAAAGCCGCCGGTCACCTCCACGCAGCTAATGAAGGGAATAGCGCGATCAGCTGCTGTCAGTCAGGTAACTCCCGGCCACCGCTGGATCCAGCGGTGCCGCGATTAACCTCAGTGACAGCAGCTGATCGCTCTACTCACCTCAGTTGGTGCATGGAGCTGACTGGAGCGGCGGTGAGTAGCGCGATCAGCTGAGCTGTCACTGAGGTTACCCGCGGCCACCGCTGCATCCACCGCTGGATCCAGGTAACCTCAGTGACAGCTCAGCTGATCGCTATACTCATCTCATTAGCTGCGTGGAGGTGACCGGAGCGGCGGTGTCTTCTGCAGCTCCTGTCACTTCCATGCAGCAGAGCTGGACGCGACGCTGGAGGACTGTGGAGTACGCCGGACATGGAGGGTTTGTCGGGGTTAATAAATTGGTAATGAGGGACTTTGTTAGTGTTTTTTATTTCTAATAAAGGATTTTTCGGGTGTGTGTGTTTTTTAACTGTAATTTACAGATTAATCATGGAAGGAATCTCGGGGAGACGCCTGACATGATTAATCTAGGATTTAGTGGCAGCTATGGGCTGCCATTAACTCCTTATTACCCCGATTTGCCAACGCACCAGGGTAAATCGGGAAGAGCCGGGTACAGCCCCAGAACTGTCGCATCTAATGTATGCGGCAATTCTGGGCGGCTGCTGACTGATATTGTTAGGGTGGGGGGCTCCCCATAACGTGGAGCTCCCCATCCTGAGAATACCAGCCTTCAGCCGTATGGCTTTATCTGGCTGGTATTAAAATTGGGGGGACCGCACGCCGTTTTTTTTAATTATTTAATTATTTATTTCACTGCACAGTATACACACACCGGCTGCTGTGATTGGTTGCAGTGAGACAGCTGTCACTCAGTGTGGGAGCGTGTCTCACTGCAACCAATCATAGGCGCCGAAAAGCAGGACAGCAGGGAATAGGAGATTGATTAATGAGCGGCCGGCTTTTTCAAAAGAGGAAAAGCCACCGGAGTTTGAACAGCTGTGCAGCGCCGCGGCAGTGATCGGGGAACGGTAAGTAAGAGAGAGGGGGGGGAACTGACCGACAGACTGTGAGAGGGGGACAGACAAGACAGAGAGAGACAGACCGACGGACTGAGGGAGATAGAATAAAAAAAAAAAAATGACCGACATCGCTAGTAAAAAGCACAAAACGTGCGTTTTGGACATCGGAGTGCCACACAAGGTTTTCATGTAAAATCTTTCATGTATTAATCTCAAAAAGTAACATACACCAGCTCTATCTCACTATTGGGTATGTGCCCTTAACATTTCCGCCATGAAAATTCATTTTGGTGTCATTTTGGAAGGTTTTCTGGTGAGTCCGTAAAAATGGCGTAAAACTCGGACAAAATTGTTCACATCTGTGACTTTTGAGTGATAAATGCTTCAAGGGGTCTTCCCCATGCTGATGCCATGTCATTTGAGCACTCTTCTGAGACTTTTGTGACATTTTTAGGGTTTCTCCATGCTGCCGGGGGGTCATTTCACAAAAATACTCGGGTCTCCCATAGGATAACATTGGGCTCGGTGCTCGGGCCGAGTACACGAGTATCTTGGGAGGCTCGGCCCGAGCTTCGAGCACCCGAGCTTTTTAGTACTCGCTCATCACTAGTGAGGGTCTGTCCTCTGAGACACACACTGCTCTACAGAACACTTTTAGCCCAGTTATATGGTATCAATGGCATGCTCCATTCATTCCCTATGTGGCTATCAATCACTGCACTCTGCTTTTTCTGACAGTCCGATGTAGACTGAATGGAGCAACGGATGGGCATTCAACCTGCCACACCATGCTATAACAGTGGAAAAAATGACCCTGTTCATTCTGCTGATTGGTGCAGGTTACAGAGGCTGTACCCCGCCGATCAATAAGTCATTACAAGCCCTTTAACTCCACTAAATAACTAAAAATTCAGAAGGGACTGAAGTTAACTTTAACAGGGTCAAATATTGGGCCTTGACTCTCAATATTTCTTGTGACACATTTAGGACATTAAAATTTAGGGAACTGTTTGGTAAGATCCTCATTATTTTGGTGCCCCTGTCTAGCCGGTAAAATCTATTATTTCAATTAATCAATGGAAAATTGACCCGATCAGAATAATTAATCATAATGTAAAAATTTTCCTTTTTCGGGTATGATATTTTCAACATAAAGCACAAACGATTTTCCATTGAAAAAAAATAATTTTAGAGAAGAGAAGGTGTTCTGTGTATGTTCAAGCAAAAAAACCTATTCATGAACAGAACAATGGGAAAAAAGGAAGAAGTGACCAGCAAATTCAGAGAGCCAGTAAGAAATGAGCCCCTGTAATTGGAGTGAAGATGATCTTACAAACTCCACATGCTGATCCAACGGGACTGTATTATGTGCATTGTATATACCAGGTTTTTTTCCACAATTACTGATTGATATATCTCTATCCAGCTGGAATCTAATGCAACCATCACACCCACCAACCTTGCTGATATGACGATAACAGCGGATGCAATACAAAACATAACTCTAAATGGAATCATTATAACCAATATCAACCAATTCAAGTCCCTGACCGAGTTAAATCAATACATAGTCCAACTGCAAAGCTATGTTTGTGCAGTAAGTACTACCATGTACTATAGGATACAAATACCAATCATAGGGTAGATTGAAAAACAAGTCTTTTTTTCCCCCCCAAAAGCAGATCTCTTCGTCATCATCTGGCACCTCTTTGTGCGCAAATTCATCGGTTCTTCAGATCAGCACAAAATTAACCATTTTCTCAGCTGTGTGGGATGTTCTTCAGAAATCCTGGAGCACCAGCATCGAACAACAGTGGTTGGAAAATTTCAACATAACGGCCAATATGTTTTCTCTGGAGATCACAAAGTCAACTATCTCTCAGTTCCCTAAAGACATTGAATGTAAAACTGCCCAGGGAATGTAAGTTGCAAATATAATTAGATGGATTTTACTTGCTGGTCCTCCTATTGTTATAATTTGTTCTGCTTCAATTGTCTATCTGTATGCTTTTGGGTTTGTTTTTTTTACAACATATTAAAAGAATCCTGTTTGCAGTTGTGGAAACAATGACAACAGAAGAGCAATATGTTCACCTTTTGGGAGGCAGTGACTTATGCACTACTGGATCAGGCTGAGACAGGGTTATTTTTATGAGTGAATGAGGGTAAAACATACTATAAGACTAATGATGGGATCACGTGACCATGATATCAGTCCTGGCAGTCAAGTCTTCTGACCTGAACTAACTGTCAGGCGCGTAGTTCAGGCCAAGACATCTGCCAGTATTGCAATCTGAGCAAGGGGCATAGATCACAAATCTGTAAACTCAGTTTAATGAATTGATGAAAATAGTTGTCTTAGCATTGGACCTCATTCATAAAGTTTAGTTGGGAAAGTGCCAGTCACATAATGTCTATATTGACAGCAGTAGTAGAGTAGGTTGATCTTGTGGTAGGCAGTAACCCGTAAAGTCATATGAGTTTATCAGTATATAAGGACAGGGCTGACTGTGAAAAGGGCAAATCAGTCACATCAAGCACAAAACGCTGAAACCAACAATATGTCATCTTGTATTCTTTCACTCAGAATCACATCCATGAATTCCACCTTCGCCCTGTTGATGCCTGATATACAGAAAGCAATATATCAGTACCTGCTGGATTACCATATACGTATGTTCATTAACTTTATAAAAAGCTTAGCAAAATATATGGTAATTAAACTGTAATATATAGTGTTAAAAACTTGTTAATTTCCTGTACAGTATAAAGAATGCAAAAAATTTAAAATAATCTGGAATATGTATGTAATCAAAAACTAATGAGTAATACAAAAACAAATGTCTCCTAAACATAAATAGGTCATGTTTCTAATCTCCTAATAGGGTCTTCTTTGAAATGTGACTCATCTGATGACCTTCAGCTTTTTATTGACACATATTTTGAGGCATCTTCAACTCTGCTAAGCCCTGAGGACTTAGTGACTCTTCTTCAAAATGAGCAGCTCCTCACAGTAAGTATGATAAAAGTGGTGAACTATTATTATTATTTCTAAAACTGTAGACAGATACAACACTGGGATCATCTGAGACAGGGTGATGGACTTAACTGGTAAACATGGGGTGACATAGCATTACATTATGCTATGGGGTGCTCTACATTTCCTTATGCACTGCCTCGCTAAATTTGTGAGGCACTATGAAAGCTGAAAACTCCAAAACAAAGTGTCGTTGATATAGAAAACCCTTCTCAGAGTCCACACCTCCACGTTTAACATCTGTTCTGTCATCTTTACTTGCAGAAACTGAACTCTTTGAAGCCACAGGACCTGATCTTCCATCTACAGCCTGACACTAACACAAACAGTACTGTGTGGGCAATAATGCTTTCACATTATACAAACATCAGCCAGTTGGCAGTAGTCATGGACCAGCTCAATAACAAAACGGTAAGTAAGCAAACCTGGAGTAATTCGCAAAAAGAAACTAAACCTGATGATGTTTATTAACAGAAGCAGTATCATGTTGTGATTTAGTATATAACTGGAAAGGGGTTTCCCAATTTGTTACCACATTTCTAAAAAGTTAGTATTAATAGTTCTATCTCTTACAAGCTAGCTGATTTTCTATCAGGTCATTTATGTAGACAGATTGGCAAAAACTTACAAGCAATGCATAAAATAAAAAATTGTGACTGTAACACTTGCGGCCAGTGTAGAGGCGACGAGAGGGAGTAGTGGACCTACTGGACCACAGGGGGATCTGGGCAGGCGAGTACGGACAGAATTGCTGGGCACGGGTATGGGAAGGTGGACTCAAGTATAGGTATAGATAGCGGTTACAGTACAGGACCACAGAACATGACAACTAGGTAGCAGACGGGAACACTGACTAACTAGGGACGTTGTGCAGGCACCTCCCCTAATGGGAGAGTGCCTAAAATACATAGTACCTCACAGCCTATGGCTGAGAGGCATTTCTGGGAAATGGAGCACTGGCCCTTTAAGAGGAGGGCAGGTGTGTGCACTCACGCGCGCCCTAAGTGATCTCTCGGGAGAAATGAGCTGCAAGCACAAGCCACGGGAGGGGAATGAGGCAGCAGCAAGCATGGACAGCCAGGCGAGTGCAGGGAAGGACATGACCCGACTGCGGTGAGTAAGTCGGCGTCCCTGCAGGGACGCCAGCACTACAGTGACATTGTAAAAGGTCTAAAAAGTTTTTGGGAACTAAAGGCTAGAACCTTAAACATGTTCAGTTTGCATTTTGCAACTATTTTCCTTGCTGATGTACAGAGCTTCAGAGGTTTCATAGCCCAACATCTAGTGCAGACAGTGTCTACTAAGCTACTTTTGGACCTGTAAAAAGGGAACTCCAGATCACCTTGGCCAATTCATTTGCTATAGGAATCTCTAATCCTCAAAACCTCCATAATGGGAAATAAGAGGGTGCAGACAATAAGTCTGGCCATCGTAAGATTCTACCAAGTCATGGCAACAAGTGCTTGTTTGTCTTGTGTGATAAGCTTGTCGCCTAATGTGGTCTTGCACCAGAAGGTTTCCTACTTTGATTAGTAATTTAATACCCACAGAATAATTGTTTCTTATAATATATTATCTGTTGTCTAGGACGATATCAGTCTGACTGTCTTCAAGGCTGTGTGGCCAACTTTTGTGTCAAATTCTAACCTTCTCAATGACGTTGATCTGGATCAATGGTTTAGTGTTCGATTCAACAACTCTATAAAACTTATAACATTGGAGCAGCTAAACATCACAGGAGTTATCAATGCAAACTGCTCCTTCTACCAAAATCTGTAAGAATATACTTTTCTTTGTATAGTAACGTCCTTATAGTTTACAATGTAGACTGAAAAAAAATGAATGTTGCACACTACTGTCTACATCAGATATACTGTAGCATTTGTCATGGCATATACTGTATATTTGCAAAAGATCATGCACATCCACTAATGGGGAGCATTTGAGATCATGGTGAAAAATCTCTGCATAACTTTACAGCAAGAATGAGGGGAAAAACCTCAACAAGGTATATCACAGGAAGCTATGCTATGCCTGTTACCTACTGGTATTGGGCATGTCTACAATATTGATTTTAAACCATGAATTTATCCTGATTAATAGTAATTTTCTTGCTCAAGGAAATTTATTTAGACTATCTCTTTCCATACAATATTTAACGGTTATTGGTTGACCCACTTGTTTTTCTGGTATACTTACTGTATAAGTTTTTTTTAACCAAGAATAAATATTTAATGTTGCAATAAAATGTGATATCAGTATTAATTGTACCCTATTTGTTTAGGAATATCACAAAAATAAGGGAAAGAAAAAACAGCCTTTATATACAGGCCTTTGTACGGCAGCCATGACAATATAATGCGTCTATCCAACCAGGATTATTGCATGCAGTTTACCTATTATATGATCACTGCCGTTCCCAGTGACCATATATTTAGCGATAATCCATTTTTTCTTTCCTCGGAAGGGTCATACTGTAGTTTGTGGAAAGATTGATGTGGTCCAATAAAATATGGGCACAGTTTGTGCAGATAAATACACAATGGTTTTAGGCATGATCTATCAGTTGAAGATCAGTGACCAAGTCATATATTTTGCAAAGTCTCCTTAAGGAGAATAGTGTTCCCCCGTGGAATTTTAGGGGCATTGCAGCTATAAGTCCCCTTACCTGGCAGCCAGACTGGCTTGCAAAGTCTCCTTAAGGAGAATAGTGTTCCCCCGTGGTCCCCACATAGCTTTCTCATGAGCCAGATCAGACACCCCCATACTTTGCACTGACGAGGGGCAAGCACCCCGAAACACCGTGTCTGCAAATTGGGATTCTGATCTGGCTTATATATCCTGAGTCATATTGCAAAGGATTGTCGAAAATCCACTTGTGACTTTTAGGATCGCTACTTCCAATAGGTGGCGCTGTGCTAGAGTTTGTCTCCTTTACTGGAGAGACAATTTGAATATTTCCCAGAGGGGCATTGCAGCTATAAGTCCCCTTACCTGGCAGCCAGACTGGCTTGCAAAGTCTCCTTAAGGAGAATAGTGTTCCCCCGTGGAATTTTAGGGGCATTGCAGCTATAAGTCCCCTTACCTGGCAGCCAGACTGGCTTGCAAAGTCTCCTTAAGGAGAATAGTGTTCCCCCGTGGTCCCCACATAGCTTTCTCATGAGCCAGATCAGACACCCCCATACTTTGCACTGACGAGGGGCAAGCACCCCGAAACACCGTGTCTGCAAATTGGGATTCTGATCTGGCTTATATATCCTGAGTCATATTGCAAAGGATTGTCGAAAATCCACTTGTGACTTTTAGGATCGCTACTTCCAATAGGTGGCGCTGTGCTAGAGTTTGTCTCCTTTACTGGAGAGACAATTTGAATATTTCCCAGAGGGGCATTGCAGCTATAAGTCCCCTTACCTGGCAGCCAGACTGGCTTGCAAAGTCTCCTTAAGGAGAATAGTGTTCCCCCGTGGAATTTTAGGGGCATTGCAGCTATAAGTCCCCTTACCTGGCAGCCAGACTGGCTTGCAAAGTCTCCTTAAGGAGAATAGTGTTCCCCCGTGGTCCCCACATAGCTTTCTCATGAGCCAGATCAGACACCCCCATACTTTGCACTGACGAGGGGCAAGCACCCCGAAACACCGTGTCTGCAAATTGGGATTCTGATCTGGCTTATATATCCTGAGTCATATTGCAAAGGATTGTCGAAAATCCACTTGTGACTTTTAGGATCGCTACTTCCAATAGGTGGCGCTGTGCTAGAGTTTGTCTCCTTTACTGGAGAGATAATTTGAATATTTCCCAGAGGGGCATTGCAGCTATAAGTCCCCTTACCTGGCAGCCAGACTGGCTTGCAAAGTCTCCTTAAGGAGAATAGTGTTCCCCCGTGGAATTTTAGGGGCATTGCAGCTATAAGTCCCCTTACCTGGCAGCCAGACTGGCTTGCAAAGTCTCCTTAAGGAGAATAGTGTTCCCCCGTGGTCCCCACATAGCTTTCTCATGAGCCAGATCAGACACCCCCATACTTTGCACTGACGAGGGGCAAGCACCCCGAAACACCGTGTCTGCAAATTGGGATTCTGATCTGGCTTATATATCCTGAGTCATATTGCAAAGGATTGTCGAAAATCCACTTGTGACTTTTAGGATCGCTACTTCCAATAGGTGGCGCTGTGCTAGAGTTTGTCTCCTTTACTGGAGAGACAATTTGAATATTTCCCAGAGGGGCATTGCAGCTATAAGTCCCCTTACCTGGCAGCCAGACTGGCTTGCAAAGTCTCCTTAAGGAGAATAGTGTTCCCCCGTGGAATTTTAGGGGCATTGCAGCTATAAGTCCCCTTACCTGGCAGCCAGACTGGCTTGCAAAGTCTCCTTAAGGAGAATAGTGTTCCCCCGTGGTCCCCACATAGCTTTCTCATGAGCCAGATCAGACACCCCCATACTTTGCACTGACGAGGGGCAAGCACCCCGAAACACCGTGTCTGCAAATTGGGATTCTGATCTGGCTTATATATCCTGAGTCATATTGCAAAGGATTGTCGAAAATCCACTTGTGACTTTTAGGATCGCTACTTCCAATAGGTGGCGCTGTGCTAGAGTTTGTCTCCTTTACTGGAGAGACAATTTGAATATTTCCCAGAGGGGCATTGCAGCTATAAGTCCCCTTACCTGGCAGCCAGACTGGCTTGCAAAGTCTCCTTAAGGAGAATAGTGTTCCCCCGTGGAATTTTAGGGGCATTGCAGCTATAAGTCCCCTTACCTGGCAGCCAGACTGGCTTGCAAAGTCTCCTTAAGGAGAATAGTGTTCCCCCGTGGTCCCCACATAGCTTTCTCATGAGCCAGATCAGACACCCCCATACTTTGCACTGACGAGGGGCAAGCACCCCGAAACACCGTGTCTGCAAATTGGGATTCTGATCTGGCTTATATATCCTGAGTCATATTGCAAAGGATTGTCGAAAATCCACTTGTGACTTTTAGGATCGCTACTTCCAATAGGTGGCGCTGTGCTAGAGTTTGTCTCCTTTACTGGAGAGACAATTTGAATATTTCCCAGAGGGGCATTGCAGCTATAAGTCCCCTTACCTGGCAGCCAGACTGGCTTGCAAAGTCTCCTTAAGGAGAATAGTGTTCCCCCGTGGAATTTTAGGGGCATTGCAGCTATAAGTCCCCTTACCTGGCAGCCAGACTGGCTTGCAAAGTCTCCTTAAGGAGAATAGTGTTCCCCCGTGGTCCCCACATAGCTTTCTCATGAGCCAGATCAGACACCCCCATACTTTGCACTGACGAGGGGCAAGCACCCCGAAACACCGTGTCTGCAAATTGGGATTCTGATCTGGCTTATATATCCTGAGTCATATTGCAAAGGATTGTCGAAAATCCACTTGTGACTTTTAGGATCGCTACTTCCAATAGGTGGCGCTGTGCTAGAGTTTGTCTCCTTTACTGGAGAGACAATTTGAATATTTCCCAGAGGGGCATTGCAGCTATAAGTCCCCTTACCTGGCAGCCAGACTGGCTTGCAAAGTCTCCTTAAGGAGAATAGTGTTCCCCCGTGGAATTTTAGGGGCATTGCAGCTATAAGTCCCCTTACCTGGCAGCCAGACTGGCTTGCAAAGTCTCCTTAAGGAGAATAGTGTTCCCCCGTGGTCCCCACATAGCTTTCTCATGAGCCAGATCAGACACCCCCATACTTTGCACTGACGAGGGGCAAGCACCCCGAAACACCGTGTCTGCAAATTGGGATTCTGATCTGGCTTATATATCCTGAGTCATATTGCAAAGGATTGTCGAAAATCCACTTGTGACTTTTAGGATCGCTACTTCCAATAGGTGGCGCTGTGCTAGAGTTTGTCTCCTTTACTGGAGAGACAATTTGAATATTTCCCAGAGGGGCATTGCAGCTATAAGTCCCCTTACCTGGCAGCCAGACTGGCTTGCAAAGTCTCCTTAAGGAGAATAGTGTTCCCCCGTGGAATTTTAGGGGCATTGCAGCTATAAGTCCCCTTACCTGGCAGCCAGACTGGCTTGCAAAGTCTCCTTAAGGAGAATAGTGTTCCCCCGTGGTCCCCACATAGCTTTCTCATGAGCCAGATCAGACACCCCCATACTTTGCACTGACGAGGGGCAAGCACCCCGAAACACCGTGTCTGCAAATTGGGATTCTGATCTGGCTTATATATCCTGAGTCATATTGCAAAGGATTGTCGAAAATCCACTTGTGACTTTTAGGATCGCTACTTCCAATAGGTGGCGCTGTGCTAGAGTTTGTCTCCTTTACTGGAGAGACAATTTGAATATTTCCCAGAGGGGCATTGCAGCTATAAGTCCCCTTACCTGGCAGCCAGACTGGCTTGCAAAGTCTCCTTAAGGAGAATAGTGTTCCCCCGTGGAATTTTAGGGGCATTGCAGCTATAAGTCCCCTTACCTGGCAGCCAGACTGGCTTGCAAAGTCTCCTTAAGGAGAATAGTGTTCCCCCGTGGTCCCCACATAGCTTTCTCATGAGCCAGATCAGACACCCCCATACTTTGCACTGACGAGGGGCAAGCACCCCGAAACACCGTGTCTGCAAATTGGGATTCTGATCTGGCTTATATATCCTGAGTCATATTGCAAAGGATTGTCGAAAATCCACTTGTGACTTTTAGGATCGCTACTTCCAATAGGTGGCGCTATGCTAGAGTTTGTCTCCTTTACTGGAGAGACAATTTGAATATTTCCCAGAGGGGCATTGCAGCTATAAGTCCCCTTACCTGGCAGCCAGACTGGCTTGCAAAGTCTCCTTAAGGAGAATAGTGTTCCCCCGTGGAATTTTAGGGGCATTGCAGCTATAAGTCCCCTTACCTGGCAGCCAGACTGGCTTGCAAAGTCTCCTTAAGGAGAATAGTGTTCCCCCGTGGTCCCCACATAGCTTTCTCATGAGCCAGATCAGACACCCCCATACTTTGCACTGACGAGGGGCAAGCACCCCGAAACACCGTGTCTGCAAATTGGGATTCTGATCTGGCTTATATATCCTGAGTCATATTGCAAAGGATTGTCGAAAATCCACTTGTGACTTTTAGGATCGCTACTTCCAATAGGTGGCGCTGTGCTAGAGTTTGTCTCCTTTACTGGAGAGACAATTTGAACAATTGACTGTTCATTTATTTTACCATCAGAGTGAAAACTCTATCAAAACATTATGGAGAATACAGTAACATTACAAGTCAAGATATTTACAATGTCTTCAAGGTGTACCTCCAAACAGGTTTGTATATGTATTGAATATAGAAATAAAAATATTTTTGGTTTTTTTTAGTGGCATTTCCTGAAGAAGTAAAGATTACTTCAAAACATATTGAATAAACGACCTTTTATTTTAAACTCTGCTTTAATATTGGACTCCTTCACCGACAACAGCGCAGGATTAATCACGTTTTTATTCCTGTTTTCCTTTGGATTATGTATTGAATACAAATCTATCTATCTGCCTTTGATTTCCTTTACTTCCCTCTTTATTTTTCAAATCTGACAACCATCACAAGCAGTTTTGCTATTCTAGAGTCTTGAAATGTTGGGTCACAACTCATTTACGACCTGTAATGAGTTGCATTTTGGTTTAGGAATTGTAATGAAAGACACTTTAGTTGTCACTCATAATCCTTAAAAAATAGAAGGAACAAAAAATAAAAAAGACTGATTCCAATTAGGGATATTACCAAATTTGAAAGTTATCCCCTATCTATGGGATTGGGTAAAATTCACTTATCATTAAGTGTCCAACTGTTGGGCCCCACGGCAATCCTAATTATGGGGCTATGGATCTCAGCAACCGGGATCTACAAAACGCCATTTTGAATGAAGGGGAGGGATGGCATGCTTGACCTCTGTTACAGTGGTTTTCTGTAGAACCAGCAGAGAAAGACAACTCCAGCCTTCTGCTATTCTCAGCATACCCTAGAACATGTGCATCTCCACTCATTTTAAGAAAGAGTTTACAGAACCCTATTCTTAGAATCGCTTGGGGTCGAATCCTCAGTAATTAATGTGCATAGGGGATAACATACTAATTTGACAATAACCTTTTAAAAGATGTCTGGCAATACAAAATGACTGTGCAAACATAGCACCCTGAATGTTACGGGGGAACCGGCAGATTAGGACCAGGGGGTATATATCCTAATCGCCAGTCGGGGCCCACCGTGCTCCAGATGACAAAGGAGCTGCTGGCACCTGAGGGTTAGGCGGAGACTATAGAGCTGGATGGCTCTGATATAACCCAGGAACTCTGGGAACCGGTCACGTGTGTTGGGACACGTCAGACCGGACGACAACCCGATTAGCGTTTTGGTGCACCTAGCGCTACACCAACCACGTGTGCAGGAAACACGTCAGGCCGGGTGGTAACCAGGTAGCGTTGACCGGAAGACCGCCACGAAAGCGCCCTGTCGGCCACGTGTGTAGGACATGTCAGGCCGAGCGGTCCTCCGATTAGCGTTTCTGGCCACCTCTCGACTGGCCACATGTGCGTAGGACACGTCAGGCCAGATGGGTACACCAGTAGCATTGACCGGGAAGCCGAGGAGGAAAAGGAACACCCTGTTAACTCCACAGGGGTCCTGGGGTACACTGTCCGTGCGCGTAGGGGGCACAATCGGACAGGTGGCGCAGCAGGTGCGTTGTCCGTGTGCGTAGGGGGCACAATCGGACAGGAAGCACAGCAGCCGCAGCCCAGTTAATGCCACTGGGCTGCTATAGCAAGACTGGAACGGCAGGAGGGAAGCACGGCGCCTGACCCTGATGTGCCGAGCCACGAATCTTGGCGTGACAGGCACCGTTCGCCTAACCCTACCTACCGCTTCCCAACATAGGCTTATGCCGCAATGAGGCTCTAACATGGAGGTGTGCTCTGACTGAGCAAAAGTGAAGACTGCGCACCTCCATGTTGTCTCCAGACCCTTTTATAACCTGGGTCCGCCCCAAACCCAGGGTGGAACCACCAAGGTCCAATAGCAGAGTGCCATGTCATCAGTGACATCACATGCGACCTATCCGGAACCGCCACGTCATTGATGACCTCATGGCAGCCACGCCCCAAACACTTCACCAGTCATCGTCTGATGACCAATACTGAGGTGCCAGATCATAGGGGCGGGCCTCTACGAGCCAGTCCTGAGTTGCCACGTCATGAGGACACCTGACACCCTCTGCCCTATCAGGTCCTGCCACCTCACGGACATGCTCAGTGAGGTCCTTACCGGACCTAGCCTCTGATGCACTAAGTGCCTGAGAATGCTCAGTAGCCTGAGCCACAGGCTTAGAAAGCAGACTATCAGTTTGAGCATGCTCAGTAGCCTGAACTGAGGACTTAGTCTCAGACATAACACAAACAGGCTGAGCATGCTCACTATGCAAAACACCGGGCTTAAACTCTGGCTGGGGTAAATCGGCGCACGCATGCGCACTAGCCGCCTCTCTACACTTAGACGTGGTAGAAGGAACAGCCAACTGGACGACCCGAGGCACGGCCAAGAACGGCAGCCGGCGCCTGGGCGCAACAGGAACCGCAGCAGCCTGCTTGCGGCTATGGCGGCGCCGGTTCGTAACAGTACCCCCCCCTCTAGCGGCCCTCCCACTCGAATGGTCTATAGTCGCCACAGATATCACTGAGCGATGGGCGGAAGATGGAGACATGCAGTGGGAGCTACAAGACTCGCTCCACCGCGTAATCACCCCAGATGACCAGTCGATATGTGGGGAATGCCGCTTCAACCAAGGAATACCCAGCAGAATATCATCTGCACCCTTAGGGAGAACCAGAAATGAAATGGTCTCCCTATGCCCAGATGACATGGCAAGGGTAATGGGCACTGTCCGCTGGTGAATTACCTTGGGCAACAAGGACCCATCCACCACACGGACTCTCACTGGCCTTGGCATTTGCACCAGCGGGATGGCATGCCGCCGGGCAAAAGAGGAGGAGATGAAACTATCCCCAGCACCTGTGTCCACACTTGCCCTTGTGGACCATGTTGACCCCTTAAAGGAAATGGACGCGGGAAACGTCACCCTAATGGATGACGCAGAGTCCAGTCTACTTCCAGCTATGGTCACCAATCGTGGTCGCTTATCCTGACGCTTTGGGCAACGGTTGGCATAATGACCATACTGCCCACAAGCGAAACAGGAAATGCCCTTGCGACTCGAAGACCTAGCAACACCAACCCTAGAGATGTCCATAGGGACAGAGATGTCCTCTAAGGGAGGTGCAGTAGGAGAGACCCCTACAGTGGCTGAACGATCCTCTGACCTGCGCTCCAGCTGACGTTCGGAGGTCCGCAGGTCAATGCGGGTAGCCAGAGTCATGAGGCCCTCAAGGGTAGTTGGTACCTCACGCGACGCTAATGCGTCCTTCACGTGCGAGGCCAATCCCCTCCAGAACAGTGGAATGAGAGTCCTCTCTGACCACCCCAGTTCTGCAGCAAGTGTCCGGAAACTCACAGCATATTGACTTGAGGAGGTACGCCCCTGCTCCAAAGTCAGTAGCTGTAGGGCCGAGTCGTGAGTGACCTGAGGCCCCAGGAACACTTGTCGCAAGGACTCCAAAAACTCCTTAGAGTCCTGTACTACGGGGTCATTCCTCTCCCACAATGGTGTAGCCCACTCCAGTGCTCTATCGGAGAGCAAGGAGATGATAAACCCCACCTTCGACCTCTCTGTAGGAAACCGTGCAGCCAACAGCTCTAGATGGACTGAGCACTGGTTCACGAATCCCCTACATGCCTTGCTGTTCCCCGTAAACTTGTTGGGCAGCAAGAGGTGAGGGAGGGTTGGAGTAGGCTTGGTGACGGACACCATTGCAGCCGCTTGAGCCACCACATCATCCATATCAGCAGCAAGAGCAGACTTCTCCAGAGACCTCACTCTGGCATCAAGCTGCAGCATGAACTGACGTAGCTGCTCCATCTCCGCCATGCCAGCCAGACCCTGGCGCAGTCTTACTGTTACGGGGGAACCGGCAGATTAGGACCAGGGGGTATATATCCTAATCGCCAGTCGGGGCCCACCGTGCTCCAGATGACAAAGGAGCTGCTGGCACCTGAGGGTTAGGCGGAGACTATAGAGCTGGATGGCTCTGATATAACCCAGGAACTCTGGGAACCGGTCACGTGTGTTGGGACATGTCAGACCGGACGACAACCCGATTAGCGTTTTGGTGCACCTAGCGCTACACCAACCACGTGTGCAGGAAACACGTCAGGCCGGGTGGTAACCAGGTAGCGTTGACCGGAAGACCGCCACGAAAGCGCCCTGTCGGCCACGTGTGTAGGACACGTCAGGCCGAGCGGTCCTCCGATTAGCGTTTCTGGCCACCTCTCGACTGGCCACATGTGCGTAGGACACGTCAGGCTAGATGGGTACACCAGTAGCGTTGACCGGGAAGCCGAGGAGGAAAAGGAACACCCTGTTAACTCCACAGGGGTCCTGGGGTACACTGTCCGTGCGCGTAGGGGGCACAATCGGACAGGTGGCGCAGCAGGTGCGTTGTCCGTGTGCGTAGGGGGCACAATCGGACAGGAAGCACAGCAGCCGCAGCCCAGTTAATGCCACTGGGCTGCTATAGCAAGACTGGAACGGCAGGAGGGAAGCACGGCGCCTGACCCTGATGTGCCGAGCCACGAATCTTGGCGTGACAGGCACCGTTCGCCTAACCCTACCTACCGCTTCCCAACATAGGCTTATGCCGCAATGAGGCTCTAACATGGAGGTGTGCTCTGACTGAGCAAAAGTGAAGACTGCGCACCTCCATGTTGTCTCCAGACCCTTTTATAACCTGGGTCCGCCCCAAACCCAGGGTGGAACCACCAAGGTCCAATAGCAGAGTGCCATGTCATCAGTGACATCACATGCGACCTATCCGGAACCGCCACGTCATTGATGACCTCATGGCAGCCACGCCCCAAACACTTCACCAGTCATCGTCTGATGACCAATACTGAGGTGCCAGATCATAGGGGCGGGCCTCTGCGAGCCAGTCCGGAGTTGCCACGTCATGAGGACACCTGACACCCTCTGCCCTATCAGGTCCTGCCACCTCACGGACATGCTCAGTGAGGTCCTTACCGGACCTAGCCTCTGATGCACTAAGTGCCTGAGAATGCTCAGTAGCCTGAGCCACAGGCTTAGAAAGCAGACTATCAGTTTGAGCATGCTCAGTAGCCTGAACTGAGGACTTAGTCTCAGACATAACACAAACAGGCTGAGCATGCTCACTATGCAAAACACCGGGCTTAAACTCTGGCTGGGGTAAATCGGCGCACGCATGCGCACTAGCCGCCTCTCTACACTTAGACGTGGTAGAAGGAACAGCCAACTGGACGACCCGAGGCACGGCCAAGAACGGCAGCCGGCGCCTGGGCGCAACAGGAACCGCAGCAGCCTGCTTGCGGCTATGGCGGCGCCGGTTCGTAACACTGAAGAAGACGTAGCACTAATAAAAAAAACCATACCTTTAGCGTCCAAATCCTTTAGTGCATTTCCCAGAAATTTGTGCTCTTAGCACCCTTAGTGTGGCTGGACACGTCTGTGCACCTTCTCAGCAGCTTGTTTTGAATCTGTCTCCACCCTAATATTAGACAGTTATAGCTTTAAAGGTGTAATGCCTGATAGGAGCCACAGACTCAGACTGGCTGTAAGGGGAATCTAGAGAAAAGCCACTCACAAAGCAGGACCCCAAGAACTCTGCAACCCTTTAACCCCTTTACAGGGATTTGGAATTACACAGAGCCTCAGAGATCACTACCTGTGGTAGACTGTAGTCCGTGGTCGTCAGGCAGGGTCAAAATCCAGGAGATGCAAAACAGGAACAGATTCAGCAGGCAAGGGCGTAGTGAGGAGACAAAGCAGGGGTCAAATCCGGAACTGGCAGCAAGGTACAAAAACGACAGGCAGGAGGGTAGTCAAACAACAGCAAGGTCAGCGCACAGGAATCACAATACAAACAGCACATGAGCCAGGAGAACAGAACCACTGGCAGTGGTCATGTGACAGGAGGGGGAATAAGAAGGGTGTGGTGTCTTCCCATAGGCTGCAGGTGAATGTTGGGCCACTTCAGCCGGGAGACACACGCCACCTACAGCCAGCCAGTGGGACTGCAGGTTCCAGGGAAACCCAGCCTAGCGGTTGAGCGGAGCCTGTGCTCCGCAGCACCTCAGGCACCGACTACTCTCCCATCACCAGCACTATCCATGGTGGGAACATGGCGTCGTCGGGTGATCGGAGTAGAAGTCGCAGGAGCGGACTCCGGTGGGGATGTGACAAAAGGTGTCAGAGGAGGACAGAGATAAATGGAAAATAAGTAAGTGGGAACACGCACTGACCTACAAGGTCATGCCAAGGGTTTACCAAACCACTCGATGGCACATTTGAGTGAAGAATGATTTGTGGCAAACACATCAATGGATTTGAACACTAGAAGTATGATTTTTATTAGAGCTATGTATCACGGTTGACAGACAACCCTCTGGGGTCTGGCTGCAGAAGGTCACTGCGTTTGGCTGCACAAACTGCTCCTTGATATTCAATC
The DNA here is from genome assembly GCF_048569485.1 of Anomaloglossus baeobatrachus. NCBI lineage: Eukaryota > Metazoa > Chordata > Amphibia > Anura > Aromobatidae > Anomaloglossus > Anomaloglossus baeobatrachus. Next base: position 285,196,321 of record NC_134359.1, on the reverse strand, counting down.
CTTTCCTTTGTAGTGTGAATGGAGTTTTGTGTGTTTTCTCTGTTAGAGTTTACTCTTCCTCGTTTAGGACCTGTGGAGATCTTTTCCTTTCAGCTGCTAATCATTATCCATCACCCTCTTTGTCTTTATTTACCTGCATTTCCCCTTGGTAAGCTGCTGGTGATAGTTTCTGATTGCAGACAGCTGGCTTGTCATCATCTGCAGAAAGGTTGTTGTATGTTGCTAGGTCCTCTTAGAGATCTTTGTGTGCTTTCCCGTTTGTTTACCCTGTGTGTTTTTAGGGCTTAGTGGGGTTGACTAGCACTCATCCCGCCTGTTCATCACCAAAGGCTCAGTTCAGGGTCAGCCAGGGCCAGGTATCGGTGCATAGGTGCGGAACCTATTTAGGGACATCAGGGAAGCCAGCGGAAGGTTTTTTCAGGGGTCACAATCTCCCCTTTCCCTAGACAGAGTTGCCCTCTTCCCTCCCTTTTCACCTTTCGTTTGGTATTTTCCGATACCTAGCATGACACTATGTCCCCTACAAGGTGCTTAGCCTGGTTTGAACTATCTTATAGGTGCCCCTTAATATAAATATTACATAAGATGACTGTTTGGTTATAGTTGGAAGCTTTACCTATAACTATTTCTCAGATGTTCTGTTTATTTTTCTTAGGTTCCAAACCAAAATGCTATACAGAGGGTAATAATTCATGGATAGTTAACTACTTGAACGATTATCTGAGCTTGTGCAGTGCTGATGATCTCAGATCCTTCAGCAGTGAAGCATTGGTAACTATAGATTAAGTCTCATACATACTTGTTTTTTTCTTCTGAAAATCAGTTCAGTGGGATACAACTTCAATCTAACATCGCAATAGTTCAAAGAAAGCATAATGTAGGAAGAAAACTAAAATAGTAGGCCAGTGCAAATATTTCTTGTTAAATAAGAGGTGTCTGAGTTCTCTAAAATATTGATTGGATTGGGGGCAAAACAGCCTGCATATGGGCAGCTTTAATGCTTAATTTGGTCAAAAGATCTACTGTTTAGTGGCAGCTATAACTAGAAGCCTGTCTAAAAATTTAGGGGGGGGGGGGGGGGTTGTCTGCATTGGACAGTCCCTTTTGTTAGACTGGATCTACAGTCAGGGCCAGAAATATTTGGACAGTGACACAAGTTTTGTTATTTTAGCTGTTTACAAAAACATGTTCAGAAATACAATTATATATATAATATGGGCTGAAAGTGCACACTCCCAGCTGCAATATGAGAGTTTTCACATCCAAATCGGAGAAAGGGTTTAGGAATCATAGCTCTGTAATGCATAGCCTCCTCTTTTTCAAGGGACCAAAAGTAATTGAACAAGGGACTCTAAGGGATGCAATTAACTCTGAAGGTGTCTCCCTCGTTAACCTGTAATCAATGAAGTAGTTAAAAGGTTTGGGGTTGATTACAGGTGTGTGGTTTTGCATTTGGAAGCTGTTGCTGTGACCAGACAACATGCGGTCTAAGGAACTCTCAATTGAGGTGAAGCAGAACATCCTGAGGCTGAAAAATAAGAAAAAATCCATCAGAGAGATAGCAGACATGCTTGGAGTAGCAAAATCAACAGTCGGGTACATTCTGAGAAAAAAGGAATTGACTGGTGAGCTTGGGAACTCAAAAAGGCCTGGGCGTCCACGGATGACAACAGTGGTGGATGATCGCCGCATACTTTCTTTGGTGAAGAAGAACCCGTTCACAACATCAACTGAAGTTCAGAACACTCTCAGTGAAGTAGGTGTATCTGTCTCTAAGTCAACAGTAAAGAGAAGACTCCATGAAAGTAAATACAAAGGGTTCACATCTAGATGCAAACCATTCATCAATTCCAAAAATAGACAGGTCAGAGTTAAATTTGCTGAAAAACACCTCATGAAGCCAGCTCAGTTCTGGAAAAGTATTCTATGGACAGATGAGACCAAGATCAACCTGTACCAGAATGATGGGAAGAAAAAAGTTTGGAGAAGAAAGGGAACGGCACATGATCCAAGGCACACCACATCCTCTGTAAAACATGGTGGAGGCAACGTGATGGCATGGGCATGCATGGCTTTCAATGGCACTGGGTCACTTGTGTTTATTGATGACATAACAGCAGACAAGAGTAGCCGGATGAATTCTGAAGTGTACCGGGATATACTTTCAGCCCAGATTCAGCCAAATGCCGCAAAGTTGATCGGACGGCGCTTCATAGTACAGATGGACAATGACCCCAAGCATACAGCCAAAGCTACCCAGGAGTTCATGAGTGCAAAAAAGTGGAACATTCTGCAATGGCCAAGTCAATCACCAGATCTTAACCCAATTGAGCATGCATTTCACTTGCTCAAATCCAGACTTAAGACGGAAAGACCCACAAACAAGCAAGACCTGAAGGCTGCGGCTGTAAAGGCCTGGCAAAGCATTAAGAAGGAGGAAACCCAGCGTTTGGTGATGTCCATGGGTTCCAGACTTAAGGCAGTGATTGCCTCCAAAGGATTCGCAACAAAATATTGAAAATAAAAATATTTTGTTTGGGTTTGGTTTATTTGTCCAATTACTTTTGACCTCCTAAAATGTGGAGTGTTTGTAAAGAAATGTGTACAATTCCTACAATTTCTATCAGATATTTTTGTTCAAACCTTCAAATTAAACGTTACAATCTGCACTTGAATTCTGTTGTAGAGGTTTCATTTCAAATCCAATGTGGTGGCATGCAGAGCCCAACTCGCGAAAATTGTGTCACTGTCCAAATATTTCTGGACCTAACTGTATAACATTTGGCTGATCACGGGATTTTTCACTGTGTAGACCATCAGAGATTAGAGAAGTAGGCAGCAAATGTTTAATTCCTCTATAGTACCACCATAGGAGAAATTAAGAATTCAATTGTGCCTATTGAAATCAACCATCTGCCCATGTCCACTCATGAATTGGGCACTTGAAAAAAATGTTTTGTTTTCTATTTGGTTTTTTAAGACTACACTTTTAAGATAGAACAGGCAAACCTCCAGCAATATACAATCTTACAGTGCTAAGATACTTTGTAAATAATGTATTATTAAAGTTCCATTGACTTGCCCCATTTAATTTTGCCTTCAACAGCTACAGACGTTTTCAGTGGACAACGACACATTGAATTTCATTGCAAATCTAACGCTTAATGAAGACCTAAAAGTGTACTACGCACAATTATTGACCACAGAGAATTCCAACTTTCCATTAAAAAAGTGAGCTTGTTTCTTTTTAAATAGCCTTCAAAATCATGGCAATATGGAGCTTGATGTTATGGAATACAATAAATCTAAGGTGCTGTGTGTGTAAACGATTCTTCTTCTCTCCTCTATCCATGAATTGTGACTCTTGGGTATTACTGCAGTCGTCAAGCCATCTATTTTCAAATAATATAACTGCTTACCCCATTACGCATTAAAGCAGAGGAAAGATTTTATATTTGCTTTGCTTAGTTCCTCAACCATACCCTCTCAACAATTTTAGCTTTATTTTATTTTTGCAGCATTCCTCAAAATATTCTTTGCTATGCAATTGCTAATCTAAACATCGGAAACATCACTGGTGACCAAGCAATAGCTACACTGAATCTCCTGAAGGCATGCAACTATAGTAACAACACTCATGTGGATAAAGAAGTAAGTTTTTTCAATCACACTGATCTGCTATGAAGGATCATCGGTGGCCATCTTCAGATTAATGCTCTTTTGTGGTTGCTTGTATTTACTAATTTTACATGTGTGTTTTTGCAGGCATTCTCAGGTCTCTTGTCTTCTGCAACTGAGATCACGTCATCTCTCCTTCAATCACTTGGCTCTCTAGCTGTTGGACTGTCCACAGCCACAATTGGAAACACAAACAGCACCACCTTAACTGAAAGCCTACCTACTCTGTCTACGATCAGTGGTTGGAGTGTCACACAGGCGTCCGCTATAGTTAGCAAAGTGATACCAGCAAATTCTCAGGTAAGATAAAATTTGTTTGTATACATTAGGTGAAAGAAAGCTACTTGACGTATGTCTTAACTAATATGTGAAATATGTTTTATTCTTATAGATCACTTTGCAGAACTTGTTAAATCTTGGCAGCCTAATTATTGGAGTATCATCTTCTACATTGAAGAACTTGACTTTCGAAGATATTCTAGCTCTGGCTAATAACTCAATATTTATTGACTATGTGGAGCAAGGCCCAGTTGCTCTCAAGCAAAAATTTGTTCAGCAGGTGTGTCCAGTTGTCCTAGTGATAGAAATGTGGCACATGGTGACAGCATCTAACAGTGTTGAATTGTTTCTATATAGCTATATGATATGTCTTTTGCTTCTTTATATGTACCATGATTGCAAAAAATCCACTCCTCCTTTGTGGAAAACAAGCATACTGCGCAATAAGAGATCATGCAGAATGTCTTTAGCTTTAAAAGCAATCCAACAGTCAAGCCTCCCAATCTTCTTTCAAAGAGGATCTGATTTAACAATACAAAATCCATACATTATTAAATAGAGCTCTTAAACCTGATGAGACTGATGTCCATATTTATAAAACCCATGTAAAAAAAGTTGGATAATATTTTGTAGAAGTTTCCACGCTTAAGATTAAAATAAGCATTTTGCCAGTTCAGGTCTTAAGCGAAGAAAGTTTGAAAAAGGGTTATACACCCCTTTTGACATAAATTTTGGAAAAAAAAGTAAACCAGCCGCATAGAATTTAGATGCAATCCAAGCAAAGGAAAAATGTTTCCAGCATCCACGTCCAGATAATATGATGTAAAAAATTTTCTCTTTATTGGATATACATCTTTATGTTCAGGATGTGATTCCTGTAATTTTAATGTATATCCAATAAAGAGAAAAATGTTTACATCATATTATGTGGACGTGGATGCTGGAAACATTTTTCCTTTGCTTGGATACTTCAGCCCGGCCGGCATACTTTCCGTGCACCTGTCCCTCATTCAAGTCTCCACGTGGATTGGATGAGCTGAACCTTTTTCCTTACTAGTTCATATTTAGATGCAATGTATGCAGTTTGTATTAAGAAATCTGATGACCGATTTACTTTGATGGCACATTTATTCTAGCCAACTGCGGCCACGAAACAACTGTCGATTGGCTACATGCAAGTAAATTGATTAACATTTTACGCACACAGTGCAATGGTTAATATTATTGTTTTGTGAGCATAGAACATCCTGTTATCGTCAGGACATCACTTGTTTACACATAACAATCTGTCTTGCTTTGTTCATACGTTAGATGATTGTCAGCCTGTTTAAATGGGCCAATAATTGAAAAAGAACATTCTTACATATGCTCATTCCACTATTATTGGACAGTTTAAATGGGCCTCAGGGTATGGGAAATTCATAGATAATTCAGTCTGGTTTACAAAAGAGGTGTGGGGTGCACCATTGTAATTTTTTTTATGTCACTGTGCCTTGACCCCGTTCCTTTGTCATTGAGATAATGGGTCATATTTTAATATTCTGTACAGAAAAGATACAGCTCTGACATATAACAGTCTATGTCTTCTGCAGATTATTCGGGCCAGCTCAAGTAAAAATATCTTCCAGTCTGTACCACCTGGTCTAGCTAGTGAAATCCCTGTCTCAAACCTACTATCGTCCAGCCTTAATTTCAGTGATTTATCCAACATGCAATGGACAACCAGCCAGGTACAATAACTGCTAAGTTTCATTTTTTTGCTTCTGACTAGTAAATACATTTAAGAAAAATTAATTTTATTGTTTTTTTTTCATTTTGTTTTAAAGGCTCAAGTAATTTTCCGGACAGTACTTATCCAAATTACAGACTATTCTAAGTAAGTGACTTGTTTGCAAACTGTAAAATAGCACACTGTGGTATTGTTTACTTGAAGAACTAAATCTATATGAAACTATTTAAACTTTGAGAAGATCCTGCTTCTTGGCCCTTGCCACTCCATTACATGATTGTCCAATATTTCCCATGTGCCAGCCGAGACAGCACTTGCTGTGATGATATTATCTGTTTGCCGTTTCTGAGGCAGTGCTTAGCAACATACTGTTTAAGGAAAAATTTTGTGAGACAACTCTTTAATACCTCTGTGACGGGTTACTTCTCCCATATTACACAATCAACAAAGCGACAGATGGCCGTACAATGCAAAGAGCATTTATTCCAAGCAAATCAAATGGTCCATAACATAATCCACCATACAGAGGGTAAAAATAGTAAAGAAACACGAATATAGTCCAGTAATAGCATAAATGTCCAGGTCTCTCTGAGGAGCCGCAGCTTTTCCCTCAGAGGTTAAATCCTGCTTCTTCTCTCTTGTAAGTCTCACCCAGAATGACAAATCCCCCAGGTAAGCAGAGAGTTAGGTGGATCCCAGGCCCCCTTCCCCCAGACTTAGGGACAGGAACACTACAGGGGGTGATTACCTACAGACAATACAATGTACACACAAGCAATACAAATAATGCACAGTGAACCAAGCGTAAAATACGAACCTACCCAACATGATACACAGTTCACCATATCCCACCATCACAACCTTTAATACACCTATAAATAATGTACTGATTCTTCCAAGGGAATATCAACTCTTCCTTCCAAACCAGTGGGAATCCTTTCCATCAGTTTGGATCAGTACATATAGTTGCTGCAATGGAAGCCAGAGATAAGAATTTTTCACTTCTAATAAAAAGTTAATGAACTTAATGTTTGGGCAGAAGTACAAGTAATATGAGTAGGCATGCCAAGGAAAAGGCGGTTAGAATGCCTCAAACAAAAAATAATATACCGTTGAGTCAGGGCAATTCATTTGTGGCACTGCGCTGTCGAGAGGTTGTGTTATTTTGTACATGACTACTGGGAGATGCAGTAAAACCGGGCCACCAATATACTAGGGACTATTAGCAAACAAGGAATGGGTAAACAGTAATCAACAAGCCTTTAACAGTGTCATAATACTACGCTACTCCATTACAAAAGTAGGGACAAAGAAGATCAAACCCTGCCAGGATGATAGTGGAAAGAAAATATATGTTTGTACCAGGTTAGCCAGTAGATAGAAAAATATTCCTCAGTGCTTGATACCTTTAAATGAAGGGATAACTTTAGAAGACATTTTATTTTATCACATCACATTTCTTTTTTAGATTATCTTCTTACATCCTGCAAGGTTTTACATGCGGAGCTGCAAGGAACCTAAACAATAATCAGTTTGTCAGTCTTATTAAGTCTATGAATGGCAAATCAGTAAACTTAGAAAGTAGTCAGGTAAGAAGTTCCAGACAGCGATGCACATAATGCAGTGAAGACGGCGTCAGGTTAACTCAATGCTATATATTTATTGTTTTCTCTTTCAGCTAAACTGCTTGGCCGGGAGACTCACAAGGAGTGGAGCAGCAGCAGACTTCAGCAGCTATTCCAGTGACGTTCTTTTATACTTGGGGTAAACACTTTATGATTTATGGTATTGAGTGAGAGCGGTGAAGGGTTGATTCTTTTTTTTTTTGTGGACCAATTCATTACCATTATCAATTGGAGTACTTGGAAATTTATCAAAACTCTGGAACGTGGCCATAGCAGAAACAGGGTTCTACAAAATATATGAGATATTGCCACTAGTGTGAAGCTTAAGAAGTCAATATTATGTGTCCACAGGCTTCAGCAGTCAACCCCATAATGGCCTAAATATATCATTTTTATGTACATGTATGAGAACACTAAAAACTAAGATTAATCCAATGTTTATTTCCTTTATAGACCCTATACCCAACCATCAGTGTGTGAAACGTATTTCACAAGCGTAGGAAAGGCCAATATAGACCTGTTGCCCCAGGGATCTGCAAGAAGAGTATCTCTAATGAGCAGTGCAAGAAACTGTCTGGTAAGGCATGGAAGGACTGTGGTTTCCAAAAAATGACACCTAATCCTGCTATAGATAAATAATGTTGTGTAATGTCTCTTTCTCTGTCTATGACAGAATATAGGCAGTGCGGGCATTATTACTAAGGAAACCCTACAGAAGTTGGGAAGTCTTGCCTGTGACCTGACGGACAATGAAATTACAAATTCAGATCCATACATAGTGCAAGCACTTAAATCCTGCACCTCTTTCACTGTCTCCCAGAAGTCTGCCATTTTATCCCAGTTGAAGGCTGTATACGGGTACGTATGTGAAACCATTTAAATGAAATTTCATTGGTGGCATTCTGCGAGATGAGACTTCCATAGATTTAAGGAATGAAGGGTTCTTCTATGGAGTATGGTCCTTAAGATTTTTTGCTTGGAGATAGCCATGTCTCTCCACATCCAAAATGTCAGAATGCCTTCATATCTGTGAATGGGGTCATAATTTTGCGTAACTCAGACACTTATACAGGGAAAGGTATCCAACAGTTCATGTTACTAAATGAAGTTGACGACTGGAAACCTCTAGGTCGGTTATCTCAAAAAGTTTGTTTCTTTTCTTCAGAGATCCCTCCGTCTGGACAGTATGGACTATGGGACAAATTGGAAGCCTCTCCAGTGCTATTGATGGTGTCACCTTGCAATTGATCAACACGGTAATACTAACTCCACATACTCCACCATATCAACTATAATCTGCAGAGCAAACTGAACAGTAAGTTTTACATTGCAGGCTGTAAAGCGGCAGTTCTTCCCAGGATACTTGACAATGATTAAGACGCAATACAAGAGAGTATTCCTTCTTGTGATAAAGCAACTGAAGGTCTCATCAAGAATCGCCACTCGAGCAGCATGTAAGTTTTAAAGAATACATTTTATATAAGAATTGACTAAAAGAACCTTTTATATACAAGCTTTTACAAAAAGCTGCCAGTTTACTCTGTGTTGACAACACAAGAAGAAATCAATAGGTTTCTGGTAGATCAACCAAACGTATATAAAATCTTAGCCTCCTGAACAGCCCTGTTTTGGGACAATTACAAAGCCCCATTACGCCCAATACTCAAAATTTACAGTTTTAGGGGTAGGCAAGTGCTAACTTACCTGTACTAACTGCTGACAAATCTTAAAACATCACATATTGGGGTTTTAATTATGTTTATCTACTACTAATTATTGGTATTAATAGTTGTAAATTATTTATTGCTTGTGCTCTGGAAACCCCAAGACTTCCAGCCTGGCTCGCCAAAATGTCTATTCAAGCATGATTTTAAGTTGTACAGTTTATTAAATTCAGTGCACTAGAAATAAAGATGTGATAACATTATTCATTATTCCTAGAGGTTATCTAATGTAGAACTTGTCATTGTGGCAACGTCAGTGGTCTAAATACGGTCGTGTATAATGCTTCTTATATTTCCCTTTGTCTCTGTACAGCTGATTGTGACCCGCTCACTACAGATTCAATTGCCAAGCAGAAGGAATATATTGTTATCACCTACACGGCGGGACAGCTGGATACTTGTCTTGATAACATAACCTTAAAAGATAACCTGGAAATCCTTGGAAGCCTTGCCTTTGAAGATGACCAACTCCAAGTGCTCAAAAATAAACTGGATGCGGTAAGATGTTTATTATATACCACATGTATGTCTTATTTTTGGTAGAAATTGATTCACACAGACAGGCCTCTAGGATCCAATAAACTTGATAAAGTGCTACAATTCCACTGCTTCTAAAATTTTTGTAGCCTGCAAACCCCCATGGAGGAAGGGATTTAGTAACTCAAATCTCCTCCAAGTGGTGGCTGCATTCTGCCAAAATGTTATCGCTGATATCAATTGATTAAATTTCATGTTTCTCCGCCCATACAGATCTTTCCAACTTCGGTGCCAACGCAGTATCTCGGCCAGATAGGGAATGTTGCCAAGATGTACAGCACAGATGAAATCAGTCAGTGGAACATCACAACAGTGGACACTTTAGAAGCAATTCTAGAAGGAGCATCTTGGCAAACTAATGATTTGAAGGTAAGACTCCTGGAGCATACATAAGGTGACTTTGTGCACATTCATTATATGGAAAAAGGTATTGAGACACACCTCATAATAATTAAATTCAGATTTATTTTTTTTTTCATTTAGTCCCATTGTCATACATGTATAACATCCGGGCCTTCGCCATACTGTCTGCCTTTACTAACGTGTGAAAGAATGGCTTGTTTTAGAGAGGTCACTAATACCAGAGTGATCCTGTGATATTAAAACTGTAAGGGGATATGCACACTTTTAGTTTTGTTAGGAAAAATGCTGTGTAAAACACTGTTGTGTGGAGTGAAAGGTCATGCTTTTCTGTCTCTTATATGATGGCCAAGTCTGGGTTTGGTAAATGCTAGAAAAACATTACCCACCTGACTGCACTATGCCTGGTGCACAGTTTGGTAGAGGAGGGATAATACTATAGGCTTGTTTTACAGGAGTCGGCCTTGGCCTATTAGTTTGAGTAAAGGGAAATCTTAATGCTTCAGCAGAAGAGATTGTGGACAATTGTAGCTTCAAGCTTTGTGGGAACAGTTTTGGGAAAGCTCTTTTCTGTTTCCCATGACTGTGCCCAGAGCACAAGGTCCAAAGAACACGGTTGGGGACGTTTGGTGGAAGAACATGAGCGGCAGCACACAGCCCGGACCTCAACCAATTTAAACCTCTTTGGGATTAACTAGAACAGGGATTGTGAGCTCAACAGCTCTCCAACATTAGTGTCTAAACTTCACAAATACTCTACTGAATGAATGGGCAAAAAAAAAAAATAATACAGATGCCTCCAAAATCATGTTGCTGCAAAATAGGGACCAACGCCCATGTTAATGCCTATGGATTTCGAATGTGACGTCACAAACGTTCCTGAAGGCAGATTGTGTAGGTGTTTCAATACATTTGTCCATATAGTTTATAGGGATAGATGAAAGCCTGACTTGTCAGCAGAAAGCAGGTACAGTTTTCCAACACACACACATATATACTCACACAATATAAACTACCAGCATATTGTGACAATCTTGTAATATATAGCTATGTTATCAACAGATTAATGCTTTGGTGACCCAATATCTAATTTCTTCAAATGCGACTTTGGATGGGTCAGCACTCTCTGTCTTGGCCTCTTATATCTGTGGTTTAGATGAAGCCACAATCAAAAAAATCCCTGATAATGAACTTGGGTGAGTATATGCTGTCCCATTAATGTTTTAATGAAATTAATGTAGAACAAAATAACTTATTAGATATTTCAATATCAGAGATGTAAAAGCTATAGATGTTGTAGTTCATGCCGCTTTCATATGATTTGAGGACCATGAAAAATAAGCCCCCTTTTCTTCTAGTTTAGGAATTGATTATTCAAGAGAGGAACATTTACAGTTAGGTCCAGAAATATTTGGACAGTGACACAATTTTCGCGAGTTGGGCTCTGCATGCCACCACATTGGATTTGAAATGAAACCTCTACAACAGAATTCAAGTGCAGATTGTAACGTTTAATTTGAAGGTTTGAACAAAAATATCTGATAGAAATTGTAGGAATTGTCACATTTCTTTACAAACACTCCACATTTTAGGAGGTCAAAAGTAATTGGACAAATAAACCAAACCCAAACAAAATATTTTTATTTTCAATATTTTGTTGCGAATCCTTTGGAGGCAATCACTGCCTTAAGTCTGGAACCCATGGACATCACCAAACGCTGGGTTTCCTCCTTCTTAATGCTTTGCCAGGCCTTTACAGCCGCAGCCTTCAGGTCTTGCTTGTTTGTGGGTCTTTCCGTCTTAAGTCTGGATTTGAGCAAGTGAAATGCATGCTCAATTGGGTTAAGATCTGGTGATTGACTTGGCCATTGCAGAATGTTCCACTTTTTTGCACTCATGAACTCCTGGGTAGCTTTGGCTGTATGCTTGGGGTCATTGTCCATCTGTACTATGAAGCGCCGTCCGATCAACTTTGCGGCATTTGGCTGAATCTGGGCTGAAAGTATATCCCGGTACACTTCAGAATTCATCCGGCTACTCTTGTCTGCTGTTATGTCATCAATAAACACAAGTGACCCAGTGCCATTGAAAGCCATGCATGCCCATGCCATCACGTTGCCTCCACCATGTTTTACAGAGGATGTGGTGTGCCTTGGATCATGTGCCGTTCCCTTTCTTCTCCAAACTTTTTTCTTCCCATCATTCTGGTACAGGTTGATCTTTGTCTCATCTGTCCATAGAAAACTTTTCCAGAACTGAGCTGGCTTCATGAGGTGTTTTTCAGCAAATTTAACTCTGGCCTGTCTATTTTTGGAATTAATGAATGGTTTGCATCTAGATGTGAACCCTTTGTATTTACTTTCATGGAGTCTTCTCTTTACTGTTGACTTAGAGACAGATACACCTACTTCACTGAGAGTGTTCTGGACTTCAGTTGATGTTGTGAACGGGTTCTTCGTCACCAAAGAAAGTATGCGGCGATCATCCACCACTGTTGTCATCAGTGGACGCCCAGGCCTTTTTGAGTTCCCAAGCTCACCAGTCAATTCCTTTTTTCTCAGAATGTACCCGACTGTTGCTTTTGCTACTCCAAGCATGTCTGCTATCTCTCTGGTGGATTTTTTCTTTTTTTTCAGCCTCAGGATGTTCTGCTTCACCTCAATTGAGAGTTCCTTAGACCGCATGTTGTCTGGTCACAGCAACAGCTTCCAAATGCAAAACCACACACCTGTAATCAACCCCAGACCTTTTAACTACTTCATTGATTACAGGTTAACGAGGTAGACGCCTTCAGAGTTAATTGCAGCCCTTAGAGTCCCTTGTCCAATTACTTTTGGTCCCTTGAAAAAGAGGAGGCTATGCATTACAGAGCTATGATTCCTAAACCCTTTCTCCGATTTGGATGTGAAAACTCTCATATTGCAGCTGGGAGTGTGCACTTTCAGCCCATATTATATATATAATTGTATTTCTGAACATGTTTTTGTAAACAGCTAAAATAACAAAACTTGTGTCACTGTCCAAATATTTCTGGACCTAACTGTATAATTGCATCTCCTTCTCCCTGAAATTTATGTTACACAGCCCTTGCAGAAAAGTTGAATACTGGATAATGGGTACTAGTAAATAAGGGGAACTGTAATAGAAAGACGGGTCTCAAGTTTATTAATGGGTCATTCTTTCCTGAGTGTATACCCCTGAGCAATGTCAATCAATTGTTACATAGGTGACTATTACTGACTTTTCCTGGCTTTTATACATTAATGTGCATCTGATTCTTCTGATATAACCACCTGTCCCTATAACATGCAAGCAGTATATCATTCTGACAACACGATGAGATCCAGCATCATATATACTTGGCTGAAATCATTCAGCGTATGTCTGATACATTCTGCTTGTAGTTTGGGCAGCATGTATCAGCTCTCAAGTTCCCTTTAATGTACAGTTTGCTGCTCATGCAAACTAATTTCTCATGATTTTAGATATTCTAGCAGACCCTTGGATACATCAAATTGCACTCAGCCCCAGAAGGATCTTCTCTACAGCAAGATGAAGGCAGCCTACTCAACTGCTGATAACTCATCCAACTCTTATTTCCAGATTATGAAGACGGTGATAGGTAAGAGATGGCGTAGAAGCTTGCAAATGTTTTGTTAATGTCGAGGGATCTCATAAGGCAGCAGCAGTGGTGGTAATAGCGATGGTGGCTGGCCTTTTGGGAGTGATGGTACTCTATTATCTTATTGATACCTCAAATGTTTCCCAAAATTGCTACTTAAAGTTTTTACTTTACCATGTGTCCTGCAGGTGGCTCAAAATCTGAAGATCTGCAACTTTTTGCGAAAGGTTACCCAGAAATGGACCTTACTACATTTACATCATTGAATCCGTCTGAAGTTAAGGTAAAGATGTATAAAATTTTGAATATTTAGCAAAATGCCAACACAGTATAAAAAAAATTCCACAAGATGAACTCAAGGATATTAAAATAAAGGAACATAGGAAAATAAAAACATGTTCCTATTACGTACTATAGACTATTTAGATGCTTTTTCCTCATAAACCGAACGATTTAGGAATCAAATAAATATATTATTTCTTCTATGCATTTAAATGCATATTTAATAAATGGGTTGTGTCACAATGACATCTTATCACCAATTCACCTATTTACAGTGCCTTGCAAAAGTATTCAGCTCCATTGAATTTTTCAACCTTTTCCCACAGTTCAGGCTTCAAACATAAAGATAACAATTTTAATGTTCTGGTGAAGAATCAAAAAGTGTGACACAATTGTGAACTTGAACGAAATTTATTGCTGATTTTAAACTTTTTAAAAAAGTAAATAACTGAAAATTGTGGCGTGCAATATTATTCATCCCCTGTAAGTTAATACTTTGTAGCACCACCTTTTGCTGCGATTACAACTGCGAGTTGCTTGGGGAATGTCTCTATCATTTTTGCACATGGAGAGACTGAAATTCTTGCCCATTCTTCCTTTGCAAATAGCTCGAACTGAGTGAGGTTGGATGGAGAGCGTTTGTGAACAGCAGTTTTCAGCTCTTTTCACAGATTCTCGATTGGATTCAGGTCTGGACTGTGACTTGGCCATTCCAACACCTGGATACGTTTGTGAAACATTCCATTGTAGATTTTGCTTTATGTTTTGGATCATTGTCTTGTTGGAAGACAAATCTCCGTCCCAGTCTCAAGTCTTTTGCAGACTCCAACAGGTTTTCTTCAAGAATGGTCCTGTATTTGGCTCCATCAATCTTCCCATCAATTTTAACCATCTTCCCTGTCCCTGCTGAAGCAAAGCAGGCCCAAACCATGATGCTGCCACCACCATGTTTGACAGTAGGGATGGTGTGTTCAGGGTGATGAGCTGTGTTGCTTTTACGCCAAACATATCGTTTGTCATTGTGCCCAAATAGTTTGATTTTGGTTTCATCTGACCAGAGCACCTTCTTCTACATGTTTGGTGTCTCCCAGGTGGCTTGTGGCAAACTTTAAACAACACTTTTTATGGATATCTTTGAGAAATGGCTTTCTTCTTGCCACTCTTCCATAAAGGCCAGATTTGTGCAGTGTACAACTGATTGTTGTGCTATGGACAGACTCTCCCACCTCAGCTGTAGATCTCTGCAGATCATCCAGAGTGATCATGGGCCTCTTGGCTGCATCTCTGATCGGTCTTTCCTTTGTTTTAGATGAAAGTTTGGATGGACGGCCGGGTCTTGGTAGATTTGCAGTGGTATGATACTTCTTCCATTTCAATATGATCACTTGCACAGTGCTCCTTGGGATGTTTAAAGTTTTGGAAATCTTTTTGTAACTAAATGCGGCTTTAAACTTCTCCACAACAGTATCACGGACCTGCCTGTTGTGTTCCTTGGTCTTCATGATGCTCTCTGCGCTTTAAACATAACACTAAGACTATCACAGAGCAGGTGCATTTATACGGAGACTTGATTACACAAAGGTGGCTTATATTTATCATCATCAGTCATTTAGGACAACATTGGATCATTCAGATCAATGAACTTCTGAAGTGAGTTTGCTGCACTAAAAGTAAAGAGGACTAATAATATTTCACGCCCTACTTTTCAGTTATTTATTTTTTAAAAAAGTTTAAAATAAGCAATAAATTTCGTTCAACTTCACAATTATGTCCCACTTGTTGTTGATTCTTCACCATAACATTAAACTTTTTATCTTTATGTATGAAGCCTGAAATGTGGGAAAAGGTTGAAAAATTCAAGGGAGCCAAATACTTTCGCAAAGCACTGTATGCATCACACGTATTTGCCTAGTTGATATATATAATCGTCAGTTCTAATGACAATGAATTGGGCTGCAGAAATTCTGCATCACTGAAATGGAAGACCCTGTTCTTTTAATATGAGACCCCCTGTGATCACCTTATCCCCTATCCTATAAATGCAGTAGGTGAAAAGCTGTATTTGCTCAACAGCCCCATTAAAAAAAAAAACACTTACCGTAAACAGTGTCATGCTCTGCATCTTTCTCTCCTCTGATTCCTCCTCTTCAGCTTCTTAGTCAATTATGAACCCTAAAGATCATCCCCATCACTCCCGACTTGTTTACTTTAGTACTAATATAATAATTGTGTTTACTACTATGTAAAATATATGGAATATCTTCTCTTAACTCTGTATTTTGCTTGTTGTTATTATTTGTATAAATTGACAAGGTGTCACCAGCTAAGCCTGTATCTTCACAGTGCCGCACAGGTACAGAGTATTTTGAGGAGCAATTCCAGATAGCAAAATAAATATATGGTGATGTTGAAAAGGAGTTAAACGGTACATTAGCTAATCCAGAATTTTTGGTTATAACAGGAGGACTTGTGATAATTTCTTATGAAATGCTTTGAAGCCTCAATGTTTTGGTAGTTATTGGACCAATACGTAATTGTATTGTCTGTCCTGGAGGAGTCATATTTAAAATCCTAGAAACCCTTTTGTCACTCTCTGGTTCTTTCCCCCTTTAGTCTGTCTATGTATATTGAAAAAAATAGGAATTATACATTTAAAGGAATATTCCACTACTGGACATCCTTTTCTGAACTGCCTCACATAATATTTAAAAAAAAAACCAAACTTCCAGCATCGGCGTTGTTCCTCTTAATATCGGTGCTGTGTCTCCTAGCATCGGTCTGGTAGGCAAGTATATATTGCTGATTTTTAGTATTATGTGGGACACTTTTGAAGTTAAGAAGAGGTTGACCTTTGGTCACATGACTGTGAAGTCACCAAAGGCCCTTAAACAATCTTAACCTCGGAATGCAAATATTGGGGTCCCTAAGATAGTGGGGGCCCTAAGAAATTGCACAGTTTGACTCCTCCTAACGCCAGCCCTGACTGTAACTAGGGCTTATTTTTGGTGTAGATTTTATATTTGAAGCATACTCCAAAAATCCTGTAAAATATCGCTAGGGCTTATTTTCGGCTTAGGTCTTATTTTGGGGGAAACAGGTGTAGTACAGGAAGACTACACCTAGTTCACTGATGGTGTGTAGAAAATCTGGATAATGGTAAGGAATTGAAGCAATGAGTATATTACAACAATTCAGAACTTTCAATATATAATAAGTCTACATTTTCATTTTGAGAAAGAAATTACCATAAATTTTACCAAAAGTTCCTTGATTATATTTGGAGCTTTGGTCTTTAAATAGATTAGAAACATAGATGGTCCCATTTTTTCTCCACAAACATTGCCCTTCTGGTCCACTACAGCTCAATTTACACAATCCCAGGCACAAACCATTGCACTACAAATATATATTTTTTTCCTTTTCTGGAAACAGCGCCCTTATTCTCCTCAGGCTTAGTGCAGTATTGCAACTCAGTCCCTTTCAAGTATATTCTGCAATACTAGATGCAGCCCATGAATAAAGCCTGCTTTACACGCTGCAATGTATCTTACAATGTGGCGGCGGGGTCACGTCGTAAGTGACGCACATCCGGCATCGTAAGGTACATTGCAGTGTGTGACAGGTACGTGCGATTGAGATTGAACGTTAAAAGTTCAATCGCATACACACCTTTCTCTAGAATTGCACGTCAGATTGTTCATCGTAACCGGGGTAGCGCACATTGCAGTGTGTGACACCCCGGGAACGATGAACAGATCTTACCTGCGTCCTGCGGCTCCCAGCCCACAATGCGGAAGGAGGTGGGTGGGATGTTTACGTCCCGCTCAGCTCCGCCCCTCCGCTTCTATTGGCCGGCTCCCGCGTGACGTCGATGTGACGCCGAACATCCCTCCCACTCCAGGAAGTGGACGTTCGCCGCCCACATCGAGGTTGTATGGAAGGTAAGTACGTGTGACGGGGGTTAATCGTTTGTGCGGCACGTTCAACAAATTGAACGTCCCACATGATGGGGGCGTTGCAAATTGCATACGATATCGTATGCGAAATTGCAACGTGTAAAGCAGGCTTTAGAGTGCCATGGTTTCTGGATAAAATGCAGACCCCGCTTCTAATATCATACAAATGCCTCCACACTCCATGGTTTGTTCAAAGCAGGAACTCATATAATGGTGAACAACCTGTGGGGTTTTTCGATTACTCACAAAAGGATATATTACAAAAAACAGTTTAATCCGATTTTTAATGCCTTTTTTCTTATCATTGTAAATAGAAATTAGATGCAGAAAGTATTAAGGCACTCCTTGGAAATAGCCTCTCCGACATCGACACGATAACAAACAGCACTGTACTCCAAGCCTGGATATCAGGAAACACACAGGCAGAGATTAACAAACTGGGACTTGGCGTAACGGGAGGAATTAACGAGACGCTGCCTGACGGGTTCATAGTCATTACCCCAGGTAACTAAACATTAATTTATTACACTCCAAATCTTCACTACAAGCATGTATGGAAACATAAGTTTGTAGGGAGATACCACCAGGTTTGATTATAAAACATCTACTGTTTTGTGTCTACAGCTTCATTGCGAACTATGTGTTTCTATAGTTACAGGCTGCAAACAAAGCTGTTTTTGGGGGAGTCTTCTTACCCCACCATCTCTTCCCCCATCCTTTTTGCTAACCTGCAGTGAGTAGTAGAGAAATGTACACATGAACGTATGATCAGACTACATAGGGTTTGGTAGTAGTCTGTAACCGGATGTGGAGCAAGAAGCAAAAACTAGTTTCAAAAGTGTAAATACTCTTCAGTATTAGAATAAGACAGGCAGTATTAAAGCACAGAAAATCCATTACAAAAATGCTGAAGACTACACAGACAGGGTTACCTTTACGATGTCTTGATGGGCTTCCCTTCATGGAGAGTTTATCAATACATAAAACGGTGGCCACCACTATTTAGGAGTGACAACAACTTAAGGGGGTAAATTCTTTCTTCAACATCTCATAACTATGGAATAAAAAATTAACATGTTCTGATCCTTGGCTTTTCAGGTAATATTAAGGTTATGCGATTCAAAAATACCATGGACAGCAACAGACATTTTCCCTTAGCATGCCTAAATGGAAGGTTCACTTTAAAACATTTTGAATGCTTCTGCATGGGAGATTTCAAGGCTTAATAGCTCTTGGAATAATAATCAGTTCCAGAACTGGATGTGTTAAATAAAAATGTTCCTTTTCTGAGATAATCATATAAATGTGCCCCTACTATGTACTGTTATTTGTTGTGTCAGATCAGTGTTGCTCCAGTAAATCTTTGGCACATACTACAGTTTCTGGCCAAGGGTAGAAGCAAAAGTCACTTATAAGAGACAATACATCTGAAACCGCAGAGACTCACAGCTGCTGCTTTCTGAGTTAACACATTTTCCAGCCTGTTTTATCACAGGAGTGTTTCTGAAACATCTCCAGCCCTCTGAGCTCACCATAAATCAAACCAGTGATGTAGAAGCTCAGTGGCCACCAGAGGTCCTCCATCAATGACTTAATGTCTGGTGATCTCACAGGACTGTATAGACCTTGTCAAACACTTGCTCCTGATAAAACAGGCAGTGAAATGTATTACCTCAGAAAGCAGCAGCTGTGAGCCCCTGATGTTTCAACTGTATAGTCTCTTATCATAAGTGACTTATGGTTGCCTACCTGGCCAGAAGTTGTGCTATGTGCTGACCAGAAACAAGTGATGCACAGTGTCCAGCTTACAGCCAATTGATGACGCCCATACTATTTGATAAGGCGGGCTTCCCAGCGCTGTATACAAGTGCACCCCACAGGACAGACACCCCAATTCACCCATCCAATACTAAAGGGCTTGGCTGCATCCTACATAAAATTGGAGTTTTGGGTGAAATGGGGTGTCTGTCCTGTGGGGTGCACTTACATATAGTGCTGGGCAGCAGGGCTGTAGAGTCTGTAAGCCAAACCTCCGATTCCTCAATTTCCCTGAATTTTGGACTGCCTTGTACATGGCTCATGTTTGTGATAAATTTATTGTAGTAATGGTAACGTCCGGCTTTTCAGCATCATTATGATACAATAAAGCCATTTAGATAGAACATAATATATATTTATTGGAATACAACTTTAGAACACATTTTTTTGTAAATATGCAATACAATATGCAGCAAATAGGAAACAAAACCCACACTTTTCAACAAACATGTACTGAATAACATGCAGTCTATGAGTTTGCTCTTAGAACTAGTATTGCCTCCATCAGATCCTCCTTCACAGATTACCTCAAATCTGACCTATTTATTTTATGACTAAAGAACAACCTCTCTACAATAACTTGGGTTGGTTGCAAACCGATAACCACATGGGCAACAATTTCAGAGTAGAAAGGAATTGCCACACACAGTCAGTTTTGATGAACAGTTGAACTCTTCTACTTCTTTGAGAGCAAGTGAAAAATGTTGCTGCAATATGTTCAATCTGTTTGCTATAGGAGTGGAATATTTTCCACTTTGCCTGCTGCAGGTCATCCAAATACTTTTTCAAAATTAAACTCCGCATCCGATGAGCCTGAAGATATGGAGCAGTAGCACTGGCAAGACCCAATTTTTCTTGGCAGTCCTGTAGCCACTCAACTTAACTGCTACCTCTGTCAGAGCTTTTGCTTTTTCTTTAGTAAACAGTTTTCCTGTTCACTCTAGCAGCTCTGAGATGAGTGCAGGTATTCCCTCCCAGTGTCTTTTTCCCCTGATCTGTAGAGGCGGAGCTTCACTACTGAGCATGTACATAAAGTGCACTGCAAGTTCATCTCAACTAAAAGGCTAAATCCTTAGATCAGTAAGAGAACAGATATTTATACAACATTTCATAACTTTCCCAAATTCTTATGAAAAAAATATTCAGTGCATCCTGCATTGAACTACAGTACCCAATTTATTACATATTTTAGGAGTCGGTCCATTTTATACTGACTCCAACTCCACAGCACTGCTGGGCAGCACACCTGATCAAATAGTATGGACGTCATCAATAGACTGTAAGCTGGACACTGTGCACCACACGTCCCTGTGTGACTATGCAAGCCTCTCTGCAAGCCTTATCTGTGTGCATGTCTAATACTAGTAGCCACCTGAACCATTCATTGGTAGGTTGTGAATGGTTGTTTCATCCAGTATCTTGCACCTCTTTTACCCCTGCCTTTTTCATGGGGGCCTGCTACATCCTGCTACTGCATTGATAATGGCAGTTTCTCTTTCTGTGATGTTAACTTAGTATTACTTTAAGATCTATTAACTAAAATATATTTTTGTAAATGTGACAACCCATTTAAAGTAGCACTTCAATTTTATTTTTTGCCTTTTTTATTTAACCTGTCACCAGTCCCACAGTATAACTCATTCAACTAATATTACTTTATTTAGTTGTCATTTATATCCTAAAATTGATAATATACATGTCTTCAGTTAGATCTTGTGATTACATGGCGACAGAGCACATCACACAGTTATGATGTGTAAGATCACAGTTCAGTCTAACTTAAATTAAACTTATAATTATTACTTTATTTAGGATATTGTTGAAGGAAGGATAATCACATTGTCCTATCAGTAAACAGCATTTATACCAATTCTAGCTGGTCATGTGATGCAGTACAGATACTTCCTGGTATTTCTAGAACAGCACACAGGAATAACATTGCATGAGAATCTAGAATTGAAGATGTGGGTTGTTGTAGTAGGGAAGAAAACATGAGACTGAATTGCATGCAAATAAGTACAATGTATATAAAAGAAGTGTAGAATGTGACTGACAATCGGATGGGGGTGCAGTTATAGAAGAAAAAAAAAACGGAGTGCTTCTTTAATGATCAGACCCTCTCATAGTAAGAAGATGAAGGATTACAGTGTGCTTAAACTAATGGTTGGAAATGGTCAAAGAAAACCAACAGAGACATATTTTGATATCATGTCGGAAGTTGTTTCATGCAAACATGCCCTTAAAATTTGTCTTATGGTAACTGCATTCTTTAGAACGGTTCTTCACCTTCCTTTTTTTTCTTTTACAGTAACACAGACGTCTGGAGCGTCATCACTCGGCTTTATCTACCTTTTGTACGCTTGCACATTACTAGCTATATTTTACATAAATAATCTCTTTCTATGACCTACATACCCAATGTTTCACACCCACCTTTCATAGCCTAAGGTGGTAGGTATGTAGATAAGCAGTATTCTCACATGCTCAGGACACAGGCTGCTTTGTTTTTATATTCCAATACCTCAATAGTGATGTTTAGGCTAAGTTCACACATCCTGTGTTTTCAATCCGTCAGGTCCGTCAGCAACGGATCAGTCATTTTCAAGATGTCAACTGATGCAACTGATGTGTTT
The DNA here is from genome assembly GCF_048569485.1 of Anomaloglossus baeobatrachus. Classification (NCBI taxonomy): domain Eukaryota; kingdom Metazoa; phylum Chordata; class Amphibia; order Anura; family Aromobatidae; genus Anomaloglossus; species Anomaloglossus baeobatrachus. The sequence goes on along the minus strand of NC_134359.1, from coordinate 285,174,078 downwards.
TTCACAGGATTCCTTTCACAGGAATCCTGTGAAAAAACGGATCAGTTGCGTCCGTTACATCCGCTGTGCGTCCGTTTTTTGACGGATCAGTCATGATCCGTCTGTGTTTGGGACAGCCCAGTGGGCGTGCCAAGCATGCTGGGCATGCTCAGTAGAGCATGACGGAATCCTGCGCTGGATTCCGTTGTAAGACGGATTACGACGGAATCCAGCACCATAGACATGCATTACAAGCTTGACGGATGGCGACGGATTCCTGCGCGGCGCGTTAATTTTGACGGCCCGAAAAACGTTACATTCTGCGTTGCTCCCCGCTCGGCGGTCAGTCAAAAACGACGGACCGCGACGCAGCGGATGCAACGCAGGGTCATCAGTCGCAATCCGTCACTAATAGAAGTCTATGGGGAAATACAGGATTCCTGCAAAATATTTTGCAGGATTCCGTAATTCCTCAAGGCTACGGATTGTGACTGATGCAAAACACAGGATGTGTGAACTTAGCCTTACACAATTCATGAATTACTATTCATCATACACATTATGGTGACCGAGACAAAGACAGTCTATGAGGTAACCAATACTGGGTATGATACTCTTGTATCACTCAACAATTGTATTATTCCGGATACAAGGCTTCAACTAACCAGTCATGACCAGAACCAATTATTCCATTAACTGGCTCATGAGTAGTATCACTGCCAAAAATAGTTAAAGTCAATTAGGAGTTTTAAAATTGAGGAGCTCATAGAAAGTGTGAACCTGTTTTTAAAAAAACAAAACAAAAAACAATTTGGTCCAAAATTGATGTGAAGTGATGAGACCATGGAAAATGAAGCCAACTCTTGAGTAAGGAGCATATATTCTCAGAATGCCCCATTATGTAATCCACTAGAATGTTAAAAATGTATATTTAGTAGAGTCAAGTGAGGCACTAAGTTGAATATCAGTATTCTGCCATATTATACGTACATTTCACCTCACAATGTAGGACAACTATGCAATATGGGCTTACCCACGTATGGACCAAATTTGCTCTTATCTCACTATATAGACCAAATGTGTGACCCTTAGGCTGGTTGATAAGGCCCTCTCATCCCAAAACAAGTGATTCTGGAAGTGCCTTTGCCTCCCAGCTTCCAGTGTTAAAGGGAGACATTACCTGGTCCCATATCTCCACCCAGATGAAGCCAGTCGTCTCCAGTCAAAGGACCAGACTGCATAATTATGTTTTTTTAAGTAGTTTACACTCTACAAACTGAATCCTCTTTTCTATGGAATAAACCTGAGTTGCATTGTGTCTTTGTGTATCTCTCATGTGTTGTCTGTCCATATGTTGTAAAATGAAAATCTTATAAAATCACTGAATGATATTTTTATACAAGATCAAAATGTATCAAATGTCTCTAATATATTCTTAAATTAATTAAAGCATATTTTAATCTAAACTCTTGTCTGTTCACTGCATTATTCAATCCGCATTAATAGCAAAATGTTCAAAATAACATGGAAAGGAAAAAATTGCAGAACCCAGAAAAAAAAAAGGATAATAATGTGTCAGGAGCTGCCATCCAAAAGGAACTAGTTCGTTGAGAAGAAGCCAAATTCTAAAAGCATGAACACAATTTATACCTTAAGGCCGCTTTACACGCTGCGATATCGGTCCCGATATGGCTAGCGTGGGTACCCGCCCCCATCTGTTGTGCGACACGGGGAAATCGCTGCCCGTGCCGCACAACATCGCCCAGACCTGTCACACATACTTACCTGCCCGGCGACGTCGCTGTGACCGGCGAACCGCCTCCTTTCTAAGGGGGCGGTTCGTTCAGCGTCACAGCTGCGTCACTGAACCACCGCCCAATAGAAGCGGAGGGGCGGAGAAGAGCGGGCCGTAACATCCCGCCCACCTCCTTCCTTCGCATTGTGACCGGGAGGCAGGTAGGGAGAGCTTCCTCGTTCCTGCGGTGTCACACGGAGCGATGTGTGCTGCCGCAGGAACGAGGAACAACTTCGTTACTGCTGCAGTAACGATATTTGAGAATGGACCTCCATGTTACCGATGAGCGATTTTGCACGTTTTTGCGACGATGCAAAATCGCTCATAGGTGTCACACGCAACGGCATCGCTAATGCGGCCGGATGTGCGTCACAAATTCCGTGACCCCAACGACTTCGCATTAGCAATATTGCAGCGTGTAAAGCCCCCTTAAGTGTAAAATCTATTGTGTCCTAAATGTACAGGGAAATTCCAGCCCAAAAAAACAAATTTGCTTATGATCTAGATCCATAGTTGCAGCAACATAGTAGTTATATTCTTGTACATAGGGGCAGTATTATAGTAGTTATATTCTTGTACATAGGGGCAGTATTATAGTAGTTATATTCTTGTACATAGGGGGCAGTATTATAGCAGTTATATTCTTGTACATAGGGGCAGTATTATAGTAGTTATATTCTTGTACATAGGGGCAGTATTATAGTAGTTATATTCTTGTACATAGGGGCAGTATTTTAGTAGTTATATTCTTGTACATAGGGGCAGTATTATAGTAGTTATATTCTTGTACATAGGGAGGAGTATTATAGTAGTTATATTCTTGTACATAGGGGCAGTATTATAGTAGTTATATTCTTGTACATAGGAGCAGTATTATAGTAGTTATATTCTTGTACATAGGAGCAGTATTATAGTAGTTATATTCTTGTACAGAGGGGCAGTATTATAGTAGTTATATTCTTGTACATAGGGGGCAGTATTATAGCAGTTTTATATTTGTACATAAAGGGAAAGTATTATAGTAGTTATATTCTTGTACATAGGGACAGTATTAAGGTATGTGCAAACGATCAGAACCCACTGTATCCTGGATCTGCGGGGCTGCGAGTCTCCTCCGCAGGAGACCGCAACTGCTAGTGCCTAAGATCTGGGCTCAGGCAGTTGCGGTCTCCTGCTGTGTTTTCCCTGACGAGTACGCTTGCATCTCCGCAGCAAAGAATTTACATGCTGCTGCTCGGAAAGCCACACCACAGGTCAGTTTTCGCTGCAGGAAAAACAAGCACAGTGGGCACGGGATTTCTAGATATCCCATCCACTGTGCTTGTACTGTACAACGCAGTGTTTTGGATGCAGCGTCAACACACTGCATCCAAAACCCTGTAAACCCTGATCGTGGGCACGCATCCTTATAGTAAATTATTTTGTACATAGAAGCAGTAGTATAGTAATTATATTCTTGCACATAAGGGCAGCATTATAGTAGTTATATTCTTTTACATAGAAGCAGTGTTATAGTAGTTATATTCTTGTACATACGGGGCAGTATTATAGTAGTTATATTCTTGTACATAGGGGCAGTATTATAGTAGTTATATTGTTGTACATAGGGGCAGTATTATAGTAGTTATATTCTTGTACATAGAAGCAGTATTGTAATAGTTATATTCCAGTACATAGGAGCAGTATTATAGTAGTTATATTATTGTACATAGGGGCAGTATTATAGTAGTTATATTCTTGTACATAGGGGCAGTATTATAGTAGTTATATTGTTGTACATAGGGGCAGTATTATAGTAGTTATATTCTTGTACATAGAAGCAGTATTGTAATAGTTATATTCCAGTACATAGGAGCAGTATTATAGTAGTTATATTATTGTACATAGGGGCAGTATTATAGTAGTTATATTCTTGTACATAGGGGGCAGTATTATAGTAGTTATATTCTTGTACATAGGGGCAGTATTATAGTAGTTATATTCTTGTACATAGAAGCAGTATTGTAATAGTTATATTCCAGTACATAGGAGCAGTATTATAGTAGTTATATTATTGTACATAGGGGCAGTATTATAGTAGTTATATTCTTGTACATAGGGGGCAGTATTATAGTAGTTATATTCTTGTACATAGGGGCAGTATTATGGTAGTTATATTCTTGTACATAGAAGCAGTATTGTAATAGTTATATTCCAGTACATAGGAGCAGTATTATAGGAGGAAATCCAATACTTCTACATCCAAAAATCAAATAATGAATTTACAATCCAAAAACTTTAGTCAATGCATATTTAAAATACAGTTGGCAGTAGTGGAAAATTAAGCTCAATTTAAGCAATTGTGGTCTTAGCCATGGGAAAAAAAAACTGTTTTTAATCATAGGTAGCAGTAAATTTTTTCAAGAGAGCAGTTTCATAGACTTGACAACTCCTAGGGGCCAGGTAGTCGCAGCACCTCAAACCTTGCTACTGGACAGGCTCTATCATTATAAACATCCATGTTCACTCTAAAATACTGTGAAACATTTTGCACTTAGTCAGAGACTAAGTTACTGAGATGGCTAGTGTTGAAAGTGGGTTCCTGCAGGCTTTTCTCCACCCTGCTTGACTGACACATCTTTCCCTATGTGTGAATAGAGAGAGATCTGGCAGTCAAGCACAGCCAGGGGCAGAGAGAAGCCTGCGGGGACTAATCATCTCGTTCACAACTCTATTCAAAGTAGGTTTCTTCTGACAAGTTGTAGAGCTTTAGACTGAAATATGAATATCTGTAATAATTAGAGATAGGAGAGCACTGAACTGCTTGGTTGCTCGGTACTCAAGTCCAGTAGATCAGACGCTCTGAAAGTGCTCAACTCCAGTAACGAGTATCATGGAAGTCAATGATTGGGAAGTTTGGCTCTCCGCCCACATACAGCCAGCCATAAACAGAGCATTTCTGGGAAAAGGGAGGGCGGATTTTTATATTTTTTTTCCTTTTACACACTACATTGCAAACCGTTGTTTTAACCTTAGTGAGGGCCATTCATAGGCTGCAAATGGCTCTCACTGGGGTTCCTGCTCAAATACAGTGAAGCAAGCCTGTGCTTTGTGGTCGCAGTTTCACGGACGACTCATCCGAGCACCCATGGCACTCGGCCGAGCACTGAGAGCACCCAAGCACCCAGATGCTCGATCGAGTACTGAAGCATGGAGAGCATGCTCACTCAACACGAATAATAATGTATCTGCTGCCCAAAGTTTAGGCAAAATTAGACACCGGACAGGATCCCCATTACATCTTAACTCCCACAACTCTCTAGCTACCGTATTATTTCATAGTATTATGGTAGGTACACCTGACGGTCTTGTAACCCAAACTAACAGGATTATGTATTCCTGAGCTGCTGTCACGCAGGAGGGTGTGGTCCCACTGCACCACAGGCCGGGCTTAAGCCTTCTTTACATGGTACAATTCTGCATACGATATCATATGCGATCGTAACCGCCCCCATCGTATGTGCGGCACGTTCAATTTGTTGAACGTGTCGCACAAACTAGTAACTCCCCGTCACACGTACTTACCCGTCCATACGACCTCGAAGTGGGCGGCGAACGTCCACTTCCTGGAGTGGGAGGGACGTTTGGCGTCACATCGACGTCACGCGGCAGCCGGCCAATCAAAGCGGAGGGGCAGAGATGAGCGGGGCGTAAACATCCCCTCCCACCTTCTTCTTTTTGCATTGCCGGCCGGGAGCCGCAGGACGCAGGTAAGATCTGTTCATCGTTCCCGGGGTGTCACACACTGCAATGTGTGCTACCCCGGGTTCGATGAACAACCTGTCGTTCAATTTATGAGAAATGAACGACGTGCGTGCGATGAACGTTTTACCGTTCAATCGCAATCGCACGTACCTGTCACACACTACAATGTACCTTACGATGCCGGATGTGCGTCACTTACGACGTGACCCCGCTGACACATCGTAAGATATATTGTATTAAAGCGGCCTTTACCTGGGAGGGGCATGATTTAGTGCCTACCGGGTATTCATCAGAGCCTCTGATGGTGTGGTTGGACTTGGCTGCCGGTACACACCATGTACCACTCTAGGGCAGTCCCTGGACTGCAGCAGCTGACCCCAAGGGTCAGGAACGTATGGACAGGGTAACAGGCTGGACTGGATCAGAAGCACAGACAGGGTGGACACTAGTACTGGTTCAGACAAGAAGGCTGGTACAGGCTGGACAGCTAGGTTAGATGACCTATGGATCAGACACACGGACTAGTACGCAGTAACAGCAGACAGGAAGTGCTTGGGTTCAAGCAAGCAGGACAGGTTTGGGTTCAGAGAGGAAGGACAGGTACAGACACAGGCACAGGAACCTGACAACAAACTAGCAAGTGATGGAACACACTACACTGAGTTGCTCAGGCACCTCCCTAAAGCGGAGGGTGCCTTAAGTAGCCTTTGCTTCTCCGTTATAGGCTGAGACCATTTGCAGATTGCGTGCGCGCACCCACTAAGCAGGTTGTCAGGAGACCTACAAGACATGCGCAGGCCATGAGCAGGGGACCACAGTGGGGAGGAGAGATTGCAGGACGACCGCTCCAGGATGTCAGTGTGACAGTGTCCCTGCCGGGAGGAGGAAGGGGCGCCATGCACTGACTCTGGGGTTACAGTACCCCCCTCCTGTCCAAGCCTGAAAGTAATCTTTTTAGGAGAAGTGGGGTATGAATTCTCCTTGGGTTCCCTCAATCTCTCCTTGGGATAAAAACGCTCCAATCCACCAGGAATAGGGTTTTCCCACTAACTTTCATTATGGCCAGGATGTTCATCACTTAAAAGATGTCCACTGAGCAAACAGAAGGCGTGGCACAGGGCTCAAGCACTCCCAGAAGGCTGCTGCCAGCACCCCATTGTTCCAACCAAGTTATGAGGACAGGGTGCAAAAACATACGGTATACTGGCCTACGGTTAGACTACCTTGATGCTACCTAAGAAGGAAGGACGGTGCTGAGGTGATTCAGCCCAGCTTTTCAAAGATCTTGCAAAATGCCCCCATGAAGGTTTGCAGATGAAAGGTTATGGGGTCCCCTCTCCCAAAACGGGTTAAGCCTAGCAAGGGCCTCTCCTACCAAGTGAGACATCAGGAATGCCACTTTGGCACAGTCAGAGGGAAACTGATAGGCCAGCAGTTCAAAGTGCAGCATGCACTTGTTGATAATACTACAGCATTGTTTAGGATCCCCATCACACTGGTGTGGAGCAGACAGACACAAACTAGTACCAGATGCGAGTTTTAGCAGACGGTATAGTGATTGCAGCCTGGACTGGTACTGATGGAGTAGCCAGCATCAAAGCGTTCAAGCAGGTGTTCACCAACTGCAGGTAGGTCAGAATCTGATCCTTATTTTTTATAATCAATGAGACTTCCTTAGATAGTGGGTACTATGTTGATGGAGAGGGGTGCACTCAGTAGGTTCCAGGGCCAAGATGCTTAAGATTGACACAAGGCACTCCCAAATTGATGGGATCACAGCACTAATTTGGGAGTGCCTTGTGTCAATCTTAAGAATCTGATCCTTATTCCGTTGCAGAGTAATCTCCTAGTACAACTCTGAGAGCAGAGGTGTGATGGTGGAATATAGGGGGTTGTGTATAATTTTGTGTAGGTTCGTATTTTAGGCATGGTGCTTTGTCCATTCCTTGTGTGTACATTGTCCTGTTTGCAGGTTAATCACCCCCTGCCGGGCTTTTGTCCCTAAGTCTGGGGAAAGGGAGCCTGGGATCTACCTAAACTCTCTGCTTACCTGGGGGATTATTCATTCTGGCTGAGAAAGACAAGAAAGGAGGAGTAAAATTGATCCTCTTGGGGCGAAGCTGCAGCTACAGGCAGCACCCCAGAGAGCCGTTGAGAAACCCCAATTTCCCTGGAAAAGGAGTGCTGGAGGATTGTGACTCATCTCTGGGACATTTATCCCATCACTGGACTATTTTACTCTCTGTGTGGTGAATTATTTGATGGACATTCTGGATTGCATAGAATAAACATTGTTTGGATTGTTCACTCATCTCTCGCTCTGCTAATTGTGTCATATCAGAGAAGGACCCCATGACAAGAGGGGTATTGGAGTCAGCGAGGTCCATGGCCTAAGCAATCTATCACGCATTCGACTGTGGACCCACTGCACCACGGGCCGAGCTATCCTTGGAGGGGTGTTTATTTACCTGAGCATCTGATGGTGAGGTTGAACTTGGCTGCCAGTTAACCAGATACTACTCCAGGGCAGTCCCCAAACTAAAGCAGCTGACACCAGGGGTCAGGGAAGCAGGTATAAAGCTCAGGGTAATAGGCAGGACTGAGTCAGAATCACAGACAGGGTGGATACTGGTACTGGTTAAGACAGGAAAGGCTAGTTCATGCAGGACGGCTGGTTAAGATAAGACGGCTGTATCAGACACACGGACTGGTACAGCAGACAGGACGTGCTCGAGTTTAGGCACTGTCTTGCTAAATTCTACTAAAAAGGGGGCTGAAAGCCCGTACTTACGAAGCGCTCACTGATATCCTAATCAGGCACGAATACTAATATTCTTTATAGCAAGATACTATTTATTTTAATAGCACATGAATATATATAGTCAATGGTACATAGGCATAAGAACTATAGTCATAGAAACTTATACAATAACAGAAATATGCATCAACATTACCGTTATGTTGTAGCAATCCTTTCACATCGGAGGAAACTCGAATTAATGATAAGGAATCAACATGGCATCTTGCATCACAGGAACAGTGCGTACGTACACTTCAATGTCCTGGAAGGTTTCCCTAACATTAAGTGAGTCCGGTGTATTTTTTATAGGAAAACTTTGTAGGTTGGGTTTAAATGGTCACCAGCATGTGACAGCTGAGTCATGTTCATGTAACTTGACCACAAGCTGCTGTGGGCACTGGCAGCTTCCTGCACATTTCCTGCACATCCTGCCAGTTGACAACTGGCCGACCACAGTTTGACCATAGTGTTAGTGAAATATTGCAATGAGCCGTAAATTTCATATGCAAGCTTCCTTAAACCTGTCTTTAAACCAACCACAAGTTTCCGGTAAGTGGAACTGTAAATGTGACTTCCCCATTATCTTGAAACTGCTTCAAGACATGTATTCTTTGGTCATCATGTTGGCCTTCCAAAGGACATCTCTTTGATACTGAATTATTGATAGGTCAAATAATATCTGGGATCACTCCTATCTTTTGATTATGATTCCTATCTAATTACATTCAAACTTCAGTCATATCACATTGGTATCACAGGCACGAAGGATAGGTATGGCTATGAGCAGAGCTGTGGAGTCAGTAAGCCAAACCTCCCACTCTCATGGCACATGTTTACGTGATAAATTTACTATAGTAAAATGGTAACATTAGGCTTTTGATCATTATTATGATACAAAAATAAAGCTATTTAGATAGAACATAAAATGTATTTATTGTAATACAACTTCAGAACAAAAAAAACTAATAAATCGTACATATGCAATACACTATGCAGTAAGTGGGGGGGGAACAGTTTGCAACAAAAACATACTGAATAATATTTGTGCAGTCTATGAATTTGTTCTGAGAAATAGTATGACCTCAATCAGATTCTCCTTTAGGCCTAAAACACACTTCCGCAAAAAAAAGGCCGTGTGACACGGTCCGTTTTTCGGGTCCGTGTTCCGTTTTTTTGGGGCGTTTCTCCGGTACGTATGGCATCTGTGTGATGGCGTATGCGAGCCGTGTGTACGTGTAAAATGTCCGTGTTTTTGTGTAAAATGCCCGTGTATGTGTACGTGGAATGTCCGTGTGGAATGTCCGTTTGTGTGTTGCACAATGTCGTTGATACATGTCGGCTGACAGCAGACAGAGTTGCGCGATGAGAATGAACTCGGGTGAACTTCACCCGACTTCATTGTCATGCCGTGGCTCTGTCTGTGTGCCGCGTACTGATTAGCGGTCACCTGTGAAGGATTCACCAGTGACCGCTAATCCCCCGAGTGACTGAAGTGAGCAGCCCTCTCTCATACTCACCGCTCCCAAATCACCAGCGCGGCGAGGAACAGCTGTGCAGAGAATACGCGGCAACAATTACTTTGAATATGCCGGCCGCTCATTAATCAATCTCGTATTCCCTGCTTTCCCCACCCACAGGCGCCTGTGATTGGTTGCAGTCAGACACGCCCCCCACGCTGAGTGACAGCTGTCTCACTGCAACCAATCACAGCAGCCAATGGGCGTGTCTATAATGTGCAGTAAAATAAATAAATTAAAAAAAACTGCGTGTGGTCCCCCCTAATTTTAATACCAGCCAGATAAAGCCATACGGCTGAAGGCTGGTATTCTCAGGATGGGGAGCTCCACGTTATGGGGAGCCCCCCAGCCTAACAATATCAGTCAGCAGCCGCCCAGAATTGCCGCATACATTATATGCGACAGTTCTGGGACTGTACCCTCTACTCTTCCCGATTTGCCCTGGTGCGTTGGCAAATCGGGGTAATAAGGAATTTTTGGTAGCCCATAGCTGCCAATAAGTCCTAGATTAATCATGTCAGGCGTCTCCCCGAGAGGCCTTCCATTATTAAATGGAATGTTCTGAAATGTTCTTCTAGCTGCTGTTCACTTACATTATTCTCATTCATCAGTTTAGTTGTACTTATATTTGAAGCATTGTCAATTACAATAGCAAGAATTGTTTTTTTTTTTAGTTCATAATCTTGTAGAACGTTTTCTACTAAGGCCTCGAGAAACTGGATAGTGTGATTACCTTTAGGAAGTTTTACTGCCAGTGTCTTGGTAACAATTTTTTTGTTGTCACAAACAAATCGAAAGTTGATAGCAAAATCGTTCACTCAGAGACATGTGCAGCCATCCATTATAAGAAACAAGAAGGTTCTCTTGAGAGTCTTTTTACAATCTTCCTTTTGGTTAAGGGCTTCTTCAATCACTAATTTTCCAATACTTTTTCTTTCCAGAGAAACACAAAGTTTGCGGGACATTTCTCCATTAAGAGCTGTAAAAGCTGGTTGTTCAAATAACTTAAAACCTGTAGAGGAGGAGCTTCACTACTGGTCATGTACATAAAGTGCAGCACAGATTCATCTTAACTAAAAGCCTAGATCCTTTGATCAGGAATAGAACAGACAATTTACATTTCCTAACTTTCCCAAATTCTTATGAAAAAAAATATTCAGCACATCCTGCATTGAACTGCTGTACCCAATATATTATATATTTTAGAAGTTGGAGTCGGTCCATTTTAAACCGACTCCACAGCCCTGGATACGAACAGAGGGACCTGATGACAAACTAGCAGGTGAAGGAACAAATTAGACTGAGGTGACTCAGGCACCTCCCTACAGCGAAGGGTGCCTTAAGTAGCTTGTGCTTCTCAGCCATAGGATGAGGCCATTTGCAGACTGTGCACACTGCCTCTTTAAAAAGTGAGGAACAAGCGCCCTAAGCAGGTTCCAAGGGGAACTGCACAGGCCCTGGCAGCAAGGGACCACGGCGGGAACCAGAATATGAGGAGTGACTGCAGGAAGGCTTTGGTGGTGTGTTGGAGGCACAGCCGTTAAGCCCAAGGCTTCCCCCAAACTTATTTGCCGCATAGCAGCTGCATGGTCTGCAGCTACTGGAGGTACACCATTCCTGCACAGTATAGACTAAACCAATTAGACTAGTTCACTAATCGCTGGGCAATACTGATCATACAGTCAGGGCCAGAAATATTTGGACAGTGACACAAGTTTTGTTATTTTAGCTGTTTACAGTAACATGTTCAGAAATACAATTCTATATATAATATGGGCTGAAAGTGCACACTCCCAGCTGCAATATGAGAGTTTTCACATCCAAATCGGAGAAAGGGTTTAGGAATCATAGCTCTGTAATGCATAGCCTCCTCTTTTTCAAGGGACCAAAAGTAATTGGACAAGGGACTCTAAGGGCTGCAATTAACTCTGAAGGCGTCTCCCTCGTTAACCTGTAATCAATGAAGTAGTTAAAAGGTCTGGGGTTGATTACAGGTGTGTGGTTTTGCATTTGGAAGCTGTTGCTGTGACCAGACAACATGCGGTCTAAGGAACTCTCAATTGAGGTGAAGCAGAACATCCTGAGGCTGAAAAAAAAGAAAAAATCCATCAGAGAGATAGCAGACATGCTTGGAGTAGCAAAATCAACAGTCGGGTACATTTTGAGAAAAAAGGAATTGACTGGTGAGCTTGGGAACTCAAAAAGGCCTGGGCGTCCACGGATGACAACAGTGGTGGATGATCGCCGCATACTTTCTTTGGTGAAGAAGAACCCGTTCACAACATCAACTGAAGTCCAGAACACTCTCAGTGAAGTAGGTGTATCTGTCTCTAAGTCAACAGTAAAGAGAAGACTCCATGAAAGTAAATACAAAGGGTTCACATCTAGATGCAAACCATTCATCAATTCCAAAAATAGACAGGCCAGAGATAAATTTGCTGAAAAACACCTCATGAAGCCAGCTCAGTTCTGGAAAAGTATTCTATGGACAGATGAGACAAAGATCAACCTGTACCAGAATGATGGGAAGAAAAAAGTTTGGAGAAGAAAGGGAACGGCACATGATCCAAGGCACACCACATCCTCTGTAAAACATGGTGGAGGCAACGTGATGGCATGGGCATGCATGGCTTTCAATGGCGCTGGGTCACTTGTGTTTATTGATGACATAACAGCAGACAAGAGTAGCCGGATGAATTCTGAAGTGTACCGGGATATACTTTCAGCCCAGATTCAGCCAAATGCCGCAAAGTTGATCGGACGGCGCTTCATAGTACAGATGGACAATGACCCCAAGCATACAGCCAAAGCTAACCAGGAGTTTATGAGTGCAAAAAAGTGGAACATCCGGCAATGGCCAAGTCAATCACCAGATCTTAACCCAATTGAGCATGCATTTCACTTGCTCAAATCCAGACTTAAGACGGAAAGACCCACAAACAAGCAATACCTGAAGGCTGCGGCTGTAAAGGCCTGGCAAAGCATTAAGAAGGAGGAAACCCAGCGTTTGGTGATGTCCATGGGTTCCAGACTTAAGGCAGTGATTGCCTCCAAAGGATTCGCAACAAAATATTGAAAATAAAAATATTTTGTTTGGTTTATTTGTCCAATTACTTTTGACCTCCTAAAATGTGGAGTGTTTGTAAAGAAATGTGTACAATTCCTACAATTTCTATCAGATATTTTTGTTCAAACCTTCAAATTAAACGTTACAATCTGCACTTGAATTCTGTTGTAGAGGTTTCATTTCAAATCCAATGTGGTGGCATGCAGAGCCCAACTCGCCAAAATTGTGTCACTGTCCAAAGATTTCTGGACCTAACTGTATGCACTTTACTGACCGATTCGAAAACACGTATCTGTGAACATCTTTTGGGGCAAAATTCAGTATTGCTTTTGCGCCTTGTTTTGTCTAGGTATCCGGGGGTGTTTGCCTGTTTTTGAGTTTAATCAAATTCTTTTCATTTGCTCCTTTTTTGTAGTTTATTTTATCTGCCTTTTTTATTGTTGGTTTTCTTATCATCTCCATTGTGGCCATGGCTTTTGTTTTCCAGATTTTTACAGCTGATACATTAATTAGAACATGGAAACAAATTTATTTTTTGAGTAAATTTACTCCAGTCCCTCCTTTACCCCACAGTGATTTTATACATGCCTGTAATTTTTACTTAAAAACTGCAACATTTAGCTGTTCATGCTTTGGGACTTATTCTTCAAGATTGATGTACCGCAGACTCGCATTATGCCAATCTTAAAAGGGGTGGATCACTAGTTATTTTTCCAAGGCACATTGATATTATATTGAAAAACAGAGTTTCTCTCAAATACCTTGTGTTGCCAATACTGCCTGTGAGTGGTGATATTGCACTCCGCTCCTCTCCTTCTCGTGACATCCAGGCTCCGTGACCTCTGATATCCGGTGATGTCAGGTCAACTTCCAGTTGACCTGACATAATCGCGGTCGGCTCCAGTCTTCCTTAGTGAATGGGCTGTGGGCAGCGACTCACAGCTCGTCACAGCTCAACATCTCCCTGCTCCCTCCTTCACTGCAGAGCGCCGCAAGCAGGAATGTGATGAGCGGTGAAATGCCGCCCACAGCCCAGTCACTCACGGAAGCCTAGGGCTGGGCTCTGTGATGTCAGGTCAACTGGAAGTTGTCCTGACATCACCGGACATCAGAGGTTACTGAGCCCGGGGGTCACGAGAAGGGGATAAGCGAACCGCAATAGCTCCGCTCACAGGCACTATTGTCAACACAAGGTATTTGAGAGAAACCTTGTTCTTCAACATAATATTGATGAGCCTTGGAAAAATAACTAGTGAACCACCTCTTTAATGAAGTAGAAGAGGTGTCTAATTCATAAACCCCTTAACGAACGCGGGCAGTAAAATTACATCCTAAGCGGCCATAGTTTAATCCCCGCCTGCTGCTGCTGGCAGGGATCCGTGCACATCTCAGCTGATTTGAAGAGCTGATATGTGTGCCTTGCACGCACGAGTGGATTCATGTTCCACCTGTGCCTATTAACCCCTTAAATGGCGCTGTGAAAATGTCACAGCGCCCTTTAAATGCCGATTGTGGTAAATCTGTACTCACCCGCTCCATCGGCGTCGCAGTGACGTGATCACTGTGAGCCGATGGTTGCCATGGTAGCACAGGGTCATGTGATGACTCCTGTAGCTAGCATGAGTAACTTCCTGTTTCAGTCAGCCGGCTGCTGTCAGTGACAAGATGTGAGTATTTCTGCTGTTCTCAGCTGTGTAGATGTGCTAGCAGAAATAAATGAGCGATTAGACTGCTAAGCCTTATAGTCCCCTAGTAGGACTAGTAAAATAAAAAGTAAAGAAAAGTTTTAAAAAAATTAAATAAAAAAAAGTAAAAGCTCAAATCAACCCCCTTTCGTCCCATTGAAAATTAAAGGGTTAAAAAAATAAATAATATACACATATTTGGTATCGCCGCACTCAGAAACGCCCGATTCATCAAAATATAATATCAATTAATCTGTTCAGTAATCGGCATAGTGGTAAAAAAAATCCAAACGCCAAAATTAAATTATTTTGTTGGCACAAATTTTGCGCAAAATGCAATAACATAGCATCTGCGCAAAAATGATACCATTAAAAACGTCAACTCGAGACACAAAAAATAAGCCATCATTGAGCCATAGGTCCCAAAAAATTAGAACGGTACAAGTCGCGGAAAATGGCACAAAAAGTGCGCCACTTTTTTTGGACAAACTTTTGATTTTTTTTTTAACCCCTTAGATAAAAGTAAACCTATACATGTTTGGTGTGTAAGAACTTGTACCAACCTGAGGCATCACACCGACACATCAGTTTTACCATATAGTGAACATGGTGAATAAAATATCTCAAAAACAATCATGCAATCGCACTGTTTTTTGCAATTTTTCCGCACTTGGAATTTTTTGCTGTTTTCCAGTACACTATATGATAAAACTCATGGTTTCATTTAAAAGTACAACTCGTCCTGCAAAAAACAAGTCCTTATATAGCAAAATTGAGGGACAAATAAAAAAAAAAAAAAGTTCTTGAAAGAAGGGGGGCAAAAACGAAAAACGGAAAATCGGCCAGGTGGTGAAGGGGTTAAGAGGCGCACAACATTCAACAAATTCAGCACTTCTTCTGTGCGATCCTCCTTGTTCTGCACCAGAAATGCTACTTCCGTCCATTTCAGCAAGACTGATCCAAAGCGGCGTGAAATGCATTTTTGTGCAACCAAGTTGTGTAAAAATTGTGACTTTTCCAAGCTTTTACGCTACTTCTATGGCGTAAAAGCTTTGATGAGATGGCCCCAATGATCTAAAAAGGGTAAAAAAAAAAATGATTCATAAACCACCTTTCATTTAAGAAAAAAAACAGTTGACAGAAGAACAATGGCATGAGGTTCTGTCTCAGACAATGAGCCTTGCTGTGTCTGAGGGCCAACGACTGTCGCAGTAAGGCTATGTGCCCACGTAGCGTATTTGCATGCACTTACGCTGCGTTCTGCACCGCAGCGTAACTGCATGCGTCCTAGCAACATGTCACTTCTTGCATGCGCTTTGGATGCAGATCCCGCTCTGTCTATGGGAGAGGCTGCATCCAAAGCGCATGAAATCGGCTTTTCATTACGGACTGTTTCTGCAGCGATTTGAAGCGCACGTGTGCTGTTCAAATCACTGCAGAAATTTCTGCAGGGACAGGACGCAACGTGGGCACATAGCCTTATTCTTATTGCATAGAGTATATAGAACACCTAGTCTATTGCATAAGATGGGGATCCGGACAGATGATCTTTGTCCTAGATGCGGGAGAAAATGCTAACCAGCAACATATGATGTGGTCCTGTGGGAACATTGAGGACTACTGGAGGGTAGTATTATAGTTAATTGGACAAGTCTTTAAAATACATTTACAGCCAAGACCTGTTACATGTACTCTGGGTCTCCTGTGAGGGGTGGACTTGGGCTCACCGGTGTTGATCGGTATTGCTCTTATACCAGGCCAGGAAACTGTTGGCCTACTACTAGCTGGATCCGGCTCTCCCGACTATTGGGGATCTCAGGGTAAGAGTAAACGCCATACTCTGGCTGGAAAGGGGAGCATATCTTAGACCCGCAACACACGTCCGTTTTTTTTGTACGTGTGCGGTACGTATTTGCACGTACCGGAGACACGTACACACGGAGACCCATGTTATTCAATGGTAGATGGCACACACACGTAAAATCACACGGAACATGTGTCTGTGTGATAAGTACGTGTGTGCGCTTTTCTGCATGGACGACATGTCCGTTTTTGGCCGGCAGCACGCAGGCACGGACCCGCTAAAGTCTATGGGTCCGTGCCTGCACGGACCGCACACGGAGTATGTCCGTGTTCAGCACGTTTCATGCGTGTGCGTTTTTACACTAGCGATCTTATTTTTTTTTTTAAATTAAATTCAGTATACTTGCCTTTTTTTCTGCTGTTCTCAGTCATACATACATTGGCGCTCGGTTTTTTTCTTCCCCCAGCTCATACCGCTCCCCGATCACCAGCGCGGCGAGGAACAGCTGTGCAGAGAATACACGGCAATAATTACTTTGAATATTCCGGCCGCTCATTAATCAATCTCGTATTCCCTGCTTTCCCCACCCACAGACGCCTGTGATTGGTTGCAGTCAGACACGCCCCCACGCTGAGTGACAGGTGTCTCACTGCACCCAATCACAGCAGCCGGTGGGCGTGTCTATACTGTGCAGTAAAATAAATAAATAAATTAAAAAAAACGGTGTGCGGTCCCCCCCAATTTTAATACCAGCCAGATAAAGCCATACGGCTGAAGGCTGGTATTCTCAGGATGGGGAGCCCCACGTTATGGGGAGCCCCCCAGCCTAACAATATCAGTCAGCAGCCGCCCAGAATTGCCGCATACATTATATGCGACAGTTCTGGGGCTGTACCCGGCTCTTCCCGATTTGCCCTGGTGCATTGGCAAATCGGGGTAATAAGGAGTTAATGGCAGCCCATAGCTGCCAATAAGTCCTAGATTAATCATGTCAGGCGTCTCCCCGAGATACCTTCCATGATTAATCTGTAAATTACAGTAAATAAACACACACACCCGAACAATCCTTTATTAGAAAAAAAAACACTAACAAATTGCCTTGTTCACCAATTTTATAAGCCCGAAAAAGCCCTCCATGTCCGGTGTAATCCAGGATGGTCCAGCGTCGCTTCCAGCTCTGCTGCATGAAGGTGACCGGAGCTGCAGAAGACACCGCCGCTCCTGTCAGCTCCACGCAGCTAATGAAGGGAATAGCGCGATCAGCTGAGCTGTCACTGAGGTTACTCGCGGCCAACGCTGAATACAGCTGATCGTGCTATTCTCTTCATTAGCTGCGTGGAGCTGACAGGAGCGGCGGTGTCTTCTGCAGCTCCGGTCGACTTCATGCAGCACAGCTGGAAGCGACGCTGGACCATCCTGGATTACGCCGGACATGGAGGGCTTTTTCGCGCTTATTAAAATGGTGAACAAGGCAATTTGTTAGTGTTTTTTTTCTAATAAAGGATTGTTCGGGTGTGTGTGTTTATTTACTGTAATTTACAGATTAATCTCGGGGAGACGCCTGACATGATTAATCTAGGACTTATTGGCAGCTATGGGCTGCCAAAAACTCCTTATTACCCCGAATGCCAATGCACCAGGGCAAATCGGGAAGAGCCGGGTACAGTCCCAGAACTGTCGCATATAATGTATGCGGCAATTCTGGGCGGCTGCTGACTGATATTGTTAGGCTCCTGGGCTCCCCATAACGTGGGGCTCCCCATCCTGAGAATACCAGCCTTCAGCCGTATGGCTTTATCTGGCTGGTATTAAAATTGTGTGAGCAAGGATGGCTGACCTTAGGGAGATCAACATCCACCACTGCGGAGACACCATCACATGTTTCTCAACGCAGTGATTCTAGAGCAATGCCCCCTGGGAAATATTCAAAGCAAGAAGGCCTGCGGAGACACCATCACATGTTTCTCAACGCTGGCAGGAAACTAGCGAGGTCTTTCATCGGGAAGGAACAACCACGGGAAGGGCAGTCTCCAGTCAAGGAGACCACCTATGCCAAACATGGTATCCATCCACAAACAGTCGTTTCGGGGTATTTGCCCCTCATCAGTGTGGAGTAGGAATCTGGCTAGTGGGAGCATTGCCTAGTAAAAGACTATGTGAGCAAGGATGGCTGACCTTAGGGAGATCAACATCCACCACTGCGGAGACACCATCACGTGTTTCTCAACGCAGTGATTCTAGAGCAATGCCCAGTGGTATTAAAATTGGGTGACAGGTGACCGCTAATCAGTACACGGCACACAGACAGAGTCACGGCATGACAATGAAGTCGGGTGAAGTTCACCCGAGTTCATTCTCATCGCGCAACTCTGTCTGCTGTCAGCCGACATGTATCAACGACATTGTGCAACACACAAACGGACATTCCACACGGACATTCCACGTACACATACACGGGCATTTTACACACAAACACGGACATTTTACACGTACACACGGCTCGCAGACGCCATCACACGGATACCATACGTACCGGAGAAACACCCAAAGAACGGAACACGGACCCGAAAAACGGACCGTGTCACACAGACGTTTTTTATGCGGAAGTGTGTTTTAGGCCTTAAAAGAAACGCATTAAAGAAGTTTTATAAGATTTGAGGTGCGTGGTTGGATACTCCGGGTTTTCCCTCCTCAGCACTGCTGCAAGATAGCGTGGGAGAACAGGTCCTTCTTCTCGAATCTGCAAGATACATTTACTGGAGTGGGGTGACCTGTGTACTGCTGGGGCATACATGGTTGCTAACAACATTGGATTGGTCTCTTATTGGTAGGGCATTGAAGGTCACACACACATATTATGCTCATCTTACCCTTCGTTCCCTCGGCGGCCTCCTGGTTCTTGTAGTCCGCAGGTATGTGTATCCGGTAACCATCGTGACGATGCAGGAGCTTCTGCTGTCAGTGCTTCTCAAAGGCAGCGTGCTGACCAATCAGAGGCAAGTGGCTCATACCTTTGACGTCAGCACGCTGGCCAATCAGAGGCAAGCGCTCCTGTGTATGACACTGACAGTCGATGATCCTGCATCGTCGCAATGGTTACTGGATACACATACCTGCGGACTACAAGAACCAGGAGGCCGCTGAGGGAACGAAGGATAAGGTGAGCATAATATGTGTGTGTGTGTGTGTGGAATACGAATTGTCTGAGTTTCAATTATTTCCTATGGGAAATTTTGCATTGCTAGAAGAGTAACTTGGTTTAGGGCACTTTCACACTTGCGTTCAGCGCAGTCCGTCACTATGGAGAATAGCGCAGTCCATTAACGCACTGCGCTATTCTCCAAAGACTTGTATGGACGACGCACTGTAATGCAAGTGTCAGCGTTGCATCCGCTGGATGACGCAGCGTCGTTATTTTGACGCTGCGTCGGGCGGAAGGAAAGCAGCGTGTAACGTTTTTTACAGCAGCGGAAACCTTTATTTTTCACTGCGCATGTTTTTTTTTTTTTTTTAAATCACAGAAACTTTATTCTGTTTTTTGGTGGCCGAACGTTCAGCTGAGCGCCCGACCGCCGGCATGTGAGAGCTCTCAGCTGAGCGCCTGGCCGCCGGCATGTAAGAGCGCTAAGCTGAGCGCCCAGCCGCCGGCATGTGAGAGCGCTCAGCTGAGCGCCCGGCCGCCGGCATGTGAGAGCGCTCAGCTGAGCACCCGGCTGCCGGCATGTGACAGCTCTCAGCTGAGCGCCCGGCCGCCGGCCATGTGACAGCTCTCAGCTGAGCGCCCGGCCGCCGGCATGTGACAGCTCTCAGCTGAGCGCCCGGCCGCCGGCATGTGACAGCTCTCAGCCGAGCGCCCGGCCGCCGGCATGTGAGAGCGCTCAGCCGAGCGCCCGGCCGCCGGCATGTGAGAGCGCTCAGCCGAGCGCCCGGCCACCGGCTATTGAGAGCGATCAGCTGAGCGCCCAGCCGTCGGGTGATCAGCTGATCGTTCACAATAGTCTGCTGCCGGTAAAACTGTAAAGAAAAAAAATAAATAAGAAAAAAAAAAAAGCTTTCCGTTGTTTTGTACGATCCGTTGTGCCATTATATGCAACGCAAGTGTGAAACTAGCCTTACGAGTACACTCCCAGAACGGATTGTTCTCGTAAAGCAAGGTTCCGCTGTATAACTTTGCGGGGCATGGACTACGGGTGCACTGTTATGTAATTTGTGTGTTGTTTTTGTTTCTGACTGTAATTTGGTTGATGAATAAAAATGAACCCATTTAAAAAAAAGAAAAAAAAAACCAGTAAATATCGCAAGACGAAAAAAATATTCGGACTTAAAAATAAATAAATAAATGTGACATCTGGCTTGACAGATTAGGAATTTACACCTCAAAAGTGGCATAAATTACACCAATAATGGCGGCCTCGGTGAAAACACTTTTGGCTGATGTTCATGAGTCGTAAGACGTGACGAAATTGTTAAATTGCGCGTTTCTTAATAAATTTGGGGCGTCTTACCCCTGCGCTCCCTAAATGTCATTTTTCATTAAATTTGGCTTTCTTGAGAGGAAAAAATTACCTCAGAAAAAGTGACCTAAGCCCACAATGAGCCTCATAGGTAATAAATTGCTCTATAACCGCCATACAGAAGGGGGGGGGTCACATACTTTTACACAGCGGGTACACACTTTTATATTTATAAGTGTCCCCACAATACCCCTGGCCCCTTAATTGGGAAGAGCCTGGGGCACTGCCGTGTGTGACCGTCAGCTCCTCCTCACGTCACTCACCTCACGGAGCTCACTACTACACTGCGCTGCCTACAACGGTCAGTGCGCGCGCAAATGTACTGAGCCGCTTTACGGCACTGCTGACAGATTTTTCAGCGTCCGGACGGTCGCTTTACGGCGGTGTGGCGGAAATGGCGTCTCACTTCAGTGGAGTGCTGCAGCTGACCGACTTGGATGATTATATCGGCCCCTCACAGGTATAATAAATGTTATTACATCATATTAACCCATTATCAGACAGCAAATAGGTGGAAAAAGGGTGATAACCGGCGGGAATAGAGGAAGGACGTGTGACAGACAATGTCACTGTATATCCAGAGGAGTCACAGCCTTCACTTCTGTATCTGCGGGAACCTGTTATAGGACTACAATTCCCAGCATTCCCTAGCTGCTGCAGAATGGCAGGGCATGCTGGGAATTGTAGTTTTACCACTGCTGAACTGTAAATAGTTGCTTTTTTCCCCATTAATGGGGATGTAGGTTATATTGTTTCACTTTTGGGTTACAGATACACAGTCAATACGTTTTCTGTCTTGTTTTTTTTTTTTTTTTATCTAGGATTGTATAAAACCAGTCAAAGTAGAAAAGAAACCTGGAAAAGGAGCTGCCAAGATCCGTATTGAAGATGATGGGAGTTACTTTCAAATCAGTCAGGTGAGGATGAGGAGTGAAGTTGTTCTCGTCATTGTGAACATTTTGGGGTATGTGCACACGCTGCAGAAATTTTCTGCATGAAATCTGCACCTTCTGGCAGAAAAATGCACCAAAAATGCATGCATCTTGGTGCGTTTTTTCGTGCCATGCATTTTTTTCATGAAGTCAATGGGTGGAAGGGCTAAAAAATGGCAGGAAAAAAAACGCACCAACAATTGTCAAGCTGCACCCAATTTACAATAAAAAAAATAAATAATAATTAAAGCAAAGTGCATCCAACACTTCAGAATTCGCATTGACTTTGCTGGCATAAAGATAGACATGTAGATTTGGGCCAAAAACCACACCATGTGCACAGAGCCTAAAGCTGCGTTCACACTGCTTTTTTGTGTTTTTGGTTTTTTTTTTTATGCTGTAGTTTTTCAAAATTGACTGAATTTGCTGAGCCGCACGTGTAATGTATGGTGGAGCTGAGAGGGGAGCTTTGAGCCAAAGGCCCCCTTTAAATTCCAAGCTTATTATCTGAAGGTGGACCCACTTTACATTGACATAATCGATCTGGAACCTAAATTTTAGTGAAAAGTGAAAGTTCCACCATTTGGGTACGTGGCCACAATCCAGAATCAATGTGTTCTGGACACAGTGGGTCCTGACCTGCGGGGCTTCAAGTCTCCTCCGCAGGAGACCACAACTGCTCATGCCAACGATCCGGGCTCGGGTAGTTGTGATCTCTCGCTTGTGTTCTCCCTACGGAGGACGCTTGCGACTCCGCAGGAAAGAGCTGACATGCAGCTCAGAAAGCCACACCACAGGTCAGTTTTTGCTGCGGGCTGTACACGCATAGTGGGCATGGGATATTCAAGAAATTCCATCCTCTGTGCTTGTAGTGTACAACGCGGCGTTTTGGACGCAGCTGAAACATGCTGTGTCCAAAATGCTATGAAGACTGATCGTGGGCACACAGCCTTATACATGAAAACCGACCCATAATATTACAGTTTTGGGCTTGATAGAAGTGCCGGAGTATCAAATATCCTGAACGATAGAATGTTAGATTTAAAAAGGGGGTTTTCGAATTAAGATCTGTCGAAGCCCCCGGTGCTGTGTGAAACAGTGCTGTAATCCTCTGTGCCCCCCTAACAACCCCCCCCTGCCTTTTATGTACTTTGATTGAATAAAATAAGCTGCATTGCTACGGTGAGTGCCTTCTGCTCTTTTCATTAGAATTAAGAAAACTACCTTATTCTACTGCTGCTATTATATACATACAAACTAGCAATGACAGAAATTAGTATTTAAATGTCTGCTCAAACAACATGTCCAGGGCTTCCTTTATATTAAGTGCCAGTTTTCCCTATCTCAAAATATAAAGGGGTGTCCAGAAACTGTGCTTTGCTCATCCTCCCCGATATCTGTTAGGCTATGTGCCCACAGGACTATGAACCCGCGGATATATCCGCAGGTATGTCCGCAGGTTTCCCGCAGCAGCTCCCCGGAATCTGCAGCTATCCATAGCTGCGGGATTCCAGCGAAATATCTGTGGTAAACCTGTGGACATTCGTGCAACTTACCTGCGGAATTACCGGCCTCCAACTCTATAGTGGAGTGTCGGTATTTCCGCATGAATAATTGACATGCAGTTACGTGCGGCTGCGGGAAATCCGCAGCATATTCCGCAGCCGCACATACCGCAGCATAGAGACAGCACTCCTCATGTCCCATAGGATAACATGGGGAGTGTCTGTACTTGCTAAAACCTGCAGATTTATCTAGAAAATCCAGATAATACATAGTACGTAGTCCCATGGGCACATAGCCTTACTGTCTGCAGCGCTGAAGTCACAGCTGCAGCCAATCGTTTGGATCTGAGTAGCTTGTGCTGTTTGTTGGCCTCAGCGCTGCAGACAATAACCGATACCAGGAGCAGCGGTGCTGGAACCGGGGAGGATGAGCAAAGCATAGTTTCTGGAAACCTCTTTATGTTTAGAGCCAATAGGGAAAACTGGCACTAAATATAAAGGACGCCCTGGACATGTTGTTAGAGCAGACATTTCTATACTGATTTCGGTCATTGTTAGTTTGTTCATTGTAGCTTATATCTGTATTTTGTATGTAATCCCCTTCTCATGTACAACATTATGGAATCAATGATGCTCTATAAATATAAAATATATAATACTGATGGAGACTCCTGTTTGACCTGCAGGATGGAGCTTCCCAAAAATTGGAGAAGGCAAAAATCACCCTGAACGACTGTCTGGCCTGCAGCGGATGCGTGACGTCCGCAGAGACCGTCCTCATCACACAGCAGAGCCACGAGGAGCTGTACAAGATACTGGAGCAAAACAAGGTAATATCTGCCACGGCGCCGCAGGGATCTGTGGCATGGGCTGTTCCAGTGGCTCCACAGTGTGAAAAATCCACCATAGAGCACCTTATATCTTAGCTGTATGGACCCCTGAGCTGGTGACATTGGAAGAGGGGAGTAATAGGATTGCTTCACATCCCATTGCCATTGAACAGCTAAATTGTGACTTTTCTGAGTGAAATACCCTGGAAGGGCTGTAGAGAAGCATCTCAATGTTTTCCTCCTCCTTAGGTGGAGGACGCCTTACAGCACAGACTGGTCGTGGTGTCCATCTCGCCACAGTCTCGAGCTTCTCTGGCCACAAAGTTTAACCTCAATATCCAGGAAACTGCTCAGAAATTAACTGCGTTCTTTAAACAATTAGGTAAGAAGACAAAAAAAGTCCTAAAGGGGGTCGTAAATGTATAGATGAGCGGAGTGGCAACCAGTGTGGCTGCAGTCACAGAAGTGGTTGTCACTCAGCTTTCCCAGACGACTGAATGGTTTTGTTTTCCTGGAAAGGATCTTCTACCCTTTATTGTTGTATAACTGGGTAGTTTTGTCTCTTGTTTTTCCTTTTTAGGGGTCCACTATGTATTTGACACCAGCTTTTCCAGGAACTTCAGCCTATTAGAGAGTCAGCGAGAGTTTATACAACGCTACAAGAGACGGCAGGAGGAGAAGACAGCCCTGCCTATGCTATCGTCCGCCTGCCCAGGTACCTATGTATGCTATATACGGTAGCACCCTGTATTTACTCCCCTGGTTCTGGATGTAGCGCCCGGTCTTTACTTCCCTGGCTCTGAGTTTAGTACCCTGTCTTTACTTCCCTCGCTCTGGATGTTGTGACCTGTATTTACTCCCCTGGCTCTGGGTGTTGGGCCCTTTATTTACTCCCCTGGCTCTGGGTGTTGGGCCCTTTATTTACTCCCCTGGCTCTGGGTGTTGTGCCCTTTATTTACTCCCCTGGCTCTGGGTGTTGTGCCCTTTATTTACTGCCCTGGCTCTGGGTGTTGTGCCCTTTCTTTACTCCCCTGGCTCTGGGTGTTGTGCCCTTTCTTTACTCCCCTGGCTCTGGGTGTTGTGCCCTTTCTTTACTCCCCTGGCTCTGGGTGTAGCGCCCTGTCTTTACTCTCCTGGCTCTGGGTGTAGCGCCCTGTCTTTACTCCCCTGGCTCTGGGTGTAGCGCGCTGTTTTTACTCCCCTGGCTCTGGGTGTAGTGCCCTGTTTTTACTCCCCTGGCTCTGGGTGTAGCGACCTGTTTTTACTCCCCTGGCTCTGGGTGTAGGGCTCTGGGCATAATGCTGCCATTTACGTGTTGCCCACAGTTGCATGTTGTGATAAAGCCATGTTGTTGACCTTTCTTCTCTTCTAGGGTGGATTTGTTATGCTGAGAAAACTCATGGCTCCTTTATTATCCCACACATCAGCGTCACCAAATCTCCTCAGCAAGTGATGGGATCCCTGGTGAAGAACTACTTTGCAAAAGAAAAGGTAAAAAATGAAATGACCTAATCTCTATTTACCTATCTGATATCTATGTATCCATCTAACATCTCTCTCTCGTCGTAGAACCTGCCACCTCATCAGATCTACCATGTCACGGTGATGCCGTGTTACGATAAGAAGCTGGAGGCCTCCAGGCCGGACTTTTTCAATCAGGAATATGAGACCCGAGATGTTGATTGTGTCATCACCACCGGTAAGAGCTGCGGACACTGATTGCCGGTATCACTGTGGTGTGTGTATAAAGGCCGCTGCTAATTTGCTGATGTCTATTAAAGGGGAAGTGCTGCGGATGCTGGAGCAGGAGGGGATCTCTCTACCAGATGTGAATATCTGTCCCCTTGATACACAGTGAGTAATTAATATGTATATAGTTATTTACCCTTCACCATGACCGCACCGTATACAGAGAGAGTATCCACCTCCCAAAACAGGAAACCTACAGAATAAAAAGGCGATACCTCTCCATATACCTCACTGTGGGTTCCTGTTTCTCGAAGAGGAGACCTACGGCCCTGCGTGCCAAGATCATGCCGGAGAAGGTTTCTTCAGGGCAGCAGGAGGCAGATGCAGCTCGGAGTAGCCGCAAGCTGTGATCGGGCTATTTCCGTCCGGTCAGGTAGTGAGGAGGTCATCTTGGCATCAGCAGGTTCGGAAGATGGGGCCGGATGTGACATGCGGATGCGTGACCGGCCACTTCCGAGGTTGGGCCAACGGTAATAAGGCATAGAACCAGGCAGCACCCTCTGAATTCGGAGGTAGGGAGCAGTACGAAGACACAAAGCATGCGAAAGCGGGCGTGCTCTGCAACATATATATGGCCATAATGTCGGCAGATTTCAGATTTGGAAGACGTGTCTGATAATTAACCCTAGAACGCATACCTGGGGCCTCGCAGGCCTGCTAGGTTATTTGTTTTCTATGGTAGATTTCTATGGTTGCACGTTCTAGGGTTAAGATGATGCACCACCTGAAGGGAAGAAAGTTTCAGGAGCCCATTCTACAAGAGTCATATCTACTTCCTGGGCAGAGAGCTAATGCTTCCATTGATCCTATCTGTTGGGTGGTCGTCCCCCTCTACCTCTGTTAAACACTACAGGTTACATCTAGGGTACTCCTATGTCATATCCTTTGGAAGAAAGGATTGTTCAGCGTTGCTCTTTCCCTAGGGATTCTTTCTATTGTAATCTCTCTGTATACGATGGTGTCAAGGTGAAGGGTAAAGAGTGCAGCTCTGGAGTATAATAAAGGATGTAATTCTGGACCAGTAATGGGATGTATGTACACAGTGACTGCACCAGCAGAATAGTGAGTGCAGCTCTGGAGTATAATACAGGAGGTAACTCAGGATAAGTTTTATTTTTATATATATATTTATATATATATTAGTACACCAAAAGTTTGGACACACCTTCTCATTCAAAGAGTTTTCTTTATTTTCAAGACTCTGGAAATGTAGATTCACATTGAAGGCATCAAAACTATGAATGAAAACATGTGGAATGAAATACTTAAAGTGTGAAACAACTGAAAATATGTCTTATATTCTAGGTTCTTTAAAGTAGCCACCTTTTGCTTTGATTACTGCTTTGCACACTCTTGGCATTCTCTTGATGAGCTTCAAGAGGTAGTCACCGGAAATAGTTTTCCAAGAGTCTTGAAGGAGTTCCCAGAGATGCTCAGCACTTGTTGGCCCTTTTGCCTTCACTCTGCGGTCCAGCTCACCCCAAACCATCTCAATTGGGTTCAGGTCTGGTGACTGTGGAGACCAGGTCATCTGGTGTAGCATCCCATCACTCTCCTTAGTCAAATAGCCCTTACACAGCCTGGAGGTGTGTTTGGGGTCTTTGTCCTGTTGAAAAATAAATGATGGTCCAACTAAACACAAACCGGATGGAATAGCACACCGCTGCAAGATGCTGTGGTAGCCATGCTGCTTCAATATGCCTTCAATTTTGAATAAATCCCCAACCGTGTGACCAGCAAAGCCCCCCCACACCATCACACCTCCTCCACCATGCTTCACGGTGGGAACCAGCCATGTAGAGTCTACCCGTTCACCTTTTCTACAAAGACACGGTGGTTGGATCCAAAGATCTCAAATTTGGACTCATCAGATCAAAGCACAGATTTCCACTGGTCCAATGTCCATTCCTTGTATTCTTTAGCCCAAACAAGTCTCTTCTGCTTGTTGCCTGTCCTTAGCAGTGGTTTCCTAGCAGCAATTTTATCATGAAGGCTGCTGCACAAAGTCTACTCTTAACAGTTGTTCTAGAGATAAGAAGGTGTGTCCAAACGTTTGGTCTGCACTATAATATATATATACATATATATTACAGTGCCTACAAGTAGTATTCAACCCCCTGCAGATTTAGCAGGTTTACACATTCGGAATTAACCTGGCATTGTGACATTTGGACTGTAGATCAGCCTGGAAGTGTGAAATGCACTGCAGCAAAAAAGAATGTTGTTTTTTTGTGTGGTTTTTTTTTTTGTTTTTTTTTTGTTTTTTTTTGTTTTTTAAATTGTGAAAAGTTTATTCAGAGGGTCATTTATTATTCAACCCCTCAAACCACCAGAATTCTGTTTGGTTCCCCTAAAGTATTAAGAAGTATTTCAGGCACAAAGAACAATGAGCTTCACATGTTTGGATTAATTATCTCTTATTCCAGCCTTTTCTGACTAATTAAGACCCTCCCCAAACTTGTGAACAGCACTCATACTTGGTCAACATGGGAAAGACAAAGGAGCATTTCAAGGCCATCAGAGACAACATCGTGGAGGGTCACAAGGCTGGCAAGGGGTACAAAACCCTTTCCAAGGAGTTGGGCCTACCTGTCTCCACTGTTGGGAGCATCATCCGGAAGTGGAAGGCTTATGGAACTACTGTTAGCCTTCCACGGCCTGGACAGCCTTTGAAAGTTTCCACCCGTGCCAAGGCCAGGCTTGTCCGAAGAGTCAAGGCTAACCCAAGGACAACAAGGAAGGAGCTCCGGGAAGATCTCATGGCAGTGGGGACATTGGTTTCAGTCAATACCATAAGTAACGTACTCCACCGCAATGGTCTCCGTTCCAGACGAGCCCGTAAGGTACCTTTACTTTCAAAGTGTCATGTCAAGGCTCGTCTACAGTTTGCTCATGATCACTTGGAGGACTCTGAGACAGACTGGTTCAAGGTTCTCTGGTCTGATGAGACCAAGATCGAGATCTTTGGTGCCAACCACACACGTGACGTTTGGAGACTGGATGGCACTGCATACGACCCCAAGAATACCATCCCTACAGTCAAGCATGGTGGTGGCAGCATCATGCTGTGGGGCTGTTTCTCAGCCAAGGGGCCTGGCCATCTGGTCCGCATCCATGGGAAGATGGATAGCACAGCCTACCTGGAGATTTTGGCCAAGAACCTCCGCTCCTCCATCAAGGATCTTAAGATGGGTCGTCATTTCATCTTCCAACAAGACAACGACCCAAAGCACACAGCCAAGAAAACCAAGGCCTGGTTCAAGAGGGAAAAAATCAAGGTGTTGCAGTGGCCTAGTCAGTCTCCTGACCTTAACCCTATTGAAAACTTGTGGAAGGAGCTCAAGATTAAAGTCCACATGAGACACCCAAAGAACCTAGATAACTTGGAGAAGATCTGCATGGAGGAGTGGGCCAAGATAACTGCAGAGACCTGTGCCGGCCTGATCAGGTCTTATAAAAGACGATTATTAGCTGTAATTGCAAACAAGGGTTATTCCACAGAATATTAAACCTAGGGGTTGAATAATAATTGACCCACACTTTTATGTTGAAAATTTATTAAAATTTAACTGAGCAACATAACTTGTTGGTTTGTAAGATTTATGCATCTGTTAATAAATCCTGCTCTTGTTTGAAGTTTGCAGGCTCTAACTTATTTGCACCTTATCAAACCTGCTAAATCTGCAGGGGGTTGAATACTACTTGTAGGCACTGTATGTATGTATATATATGTGTATATATATATATATATATATATATATAATATATATATATATACATATATATATATAATATAATTATACACAGTGACTACACCAGCAGAATAGTGAGCGCAGCTCTGGAGTATAATACAGGAGGTAACTCAGGATCAGTACGGAGTATTACAGTTTGCATAGTATGTCTTTACCTTACCATCGTTATATATAAAAATATAATATGTTGTGGATATTTTGTTTTGTGTCTGTGCAGGTTCAGCAGTGCGGTGGATAATGAGCCATTAGGACATGAAGGAGGAGGATCTGGCGGATACCTAGAACACATCTTTAAATACGCAGCACAGGAGCTCTTCGGCCTCCATGTAGATAAGATTACATACAAGCCTCTGAAGTAAGGTCCTGTGTATTATTGTGTTGCTGAGTAATGTCTCCGTGTTATTATCCTGTAGCTGATGAATACATGTACCATCCTCTCACCTCCTTCACCCTGAACAGGAACAAAGACTTCCAGGAGGTGACTCTGGAGAAGGACGGGGAGCTGCTGCTGCAGTTTGCGCTGGCGTACGGCTTCCGAAACATTCAGAATCTGGTGCAGAAGCTAAAAAGAGGGCGCTGTGCCTATGACTACGTGGAGGTGATGGCCTGTCCTTCAGGTAACTCTCAGGGTGCCCTGGCTCAAAGAAGTGTTTGTAGAAAAATAATTAGGATACTGTAGTTTCTCAGAGGACGTGCAATGATTTTGGAATTTATTAGTGGGATTTTTTTCTTAAAGGGAACATGTTACTGCAGATATAAGGGTAATAGCATTAGAAGGGTGCCCAACTGCATGACTGAAAGTTGCCCGCTTAGTTTTTGACATGTGCGGGTTCTGGCTTATTTTTATTTTTCTTTTTCGCTCCTAATTGGGAGACCCAGACAATTGGGTGTATAGCTACTGCCTCCGGAGGCCGCACAAAGTACTACACTTAAAAGTGTAAGGCCCCTCCCCTTCTGGCTATACACCCCCCCGTGGGAGCACGGGTCCCTCAGTTTTTGCTTTGTGCGAAGGAGGTCAGACACGCACGCATAGCTCCACTATTTAGTCAGCAGCAGCTGCTGACTATGTCGGATGGAAGAAAAGAGGGCCCATACAGGGCCCCCAGCATGCTCCCTTCTCACCCCACTTTCTGTCGGTGGTGCTTGTTAAGGTTGAGGTACCCATTGCGGGTACGGAGGCTGGAGCCCACATGCTGATTCCTTCCCCATCCCCATTAGGGCTCTGGGCGAAGTGGGATTTTACCGGTCTCCAGGCACAGAGACCGTGCTCCATCCGCAGCCCCTGGAGAAGCCGCTGGATATGGAGCTGAGTATCGTCAGGGACATGGCCCTGCTCCGTCAAGGTACTCTGTGTCCCCGTGCATACGCGCGCACACCGCAGCATTGCTGGGTGTGTTAGTGCGCCGGGGACAACAGCGCTGCTGCGCTTGTGCCATTTCCTCACTTCAGCTTAGCTGAGTGGGTAGACTCAGGGAGAACGGTCGCGCCGGCCGCTGGGACTGCGACACGGCTGGGACTTGTGGTGCGCCGGGGACTTCCGCGCTGACCGTGCATATATCACGGCCGCGCTTATTACTACAGTCCCCGGCTTTTGCGGCCTAGTTCGTTCGTTCCCGCCTCCGCACCTGCCAGTCAGGAGGAGGGCGGGACGCTGTACAGAGCATCAGCGCTGAGGGCTGGAGTCTTTTTTACATACTCCAGCCCTCACACCAGGCACAGTAGGACGCAGTTTCCCGCACTTTGTTTGTGGCACGCCCACGGTCCGCCCCTCTTCACAGAACGCCGGCAGCCATTCCTGCCTGCACGCTGAGCTGCAGATGGGAGACGGGGAGACCCAGACACGGGATTCTACGGCCTCATACCCGCTGTTCAGCGGGCGGTAAGCAGCCCTCAAGGGCTCACCCCCACTTGTGCCGTTTGTATACTGAGTATTTTGTGTTTGCAAATACTTTGTACTGTACGGTCGCTGGTGATTCTCGGCTATATACCCTCCTAGATTACAAGGAGGCAACAGCATGTCGTCCGCAAAACGCAAGGGTGCCAAGGCACAGACATTATATGCTGCCTGTACCGCATGTGGGGCTGCTCTACCGGCAGGTTCCACTGACCCCCATTGTGTGCAGTGCTCGGCCCCTGTGCAACTTGCACAGCCGGGGCCTCTGCTGGACGTGACCCAGAGTGTACCACCTATGAATGCTGTCCAGGTGACAGGAACGGAGTTTGCAGCTTTTGCTGACAGATTGTCTATGACTATGTCTAAAATTCTTGAAACATTGCAGTCTAGACCAGTAACTCAGACCACGGACACTGTTGAATCATTGCTCCCTGGTCCCCCTCAGCTGGAACACTTCCGTGCTCCGGGGGTGTTTCACGCACCCCAGGGTGACGACTCTGACTCGGACGACAGTCCCAGACAACCTAAGCGGGCTCGCTATGAGCGACCCTCAACTTCATCACACTGGTCAGGGTCCCAGCGGGATGAATCTATGGGTGATGAGGCGGATGTAACTGACCAGGATTCTGATCCTGGGACCGCTCTCAATCTGGATACACCGGATGGTGACGCCATAGTGAATGATCTTATAGCGTCCATCAATAAGATGTTAGATATTTCTCCGCCAGCTCCTCCTGCGGAGGAGTCAGCTTCACAGCAGGAGAAATTCCATTTCAGATATCCCAAGCGTAAATTAAGCTCTTTTCTGGACCACTCTGACTTTAGAGACGCAATCCAGAAACCCCACGCTTATCCTGATAAGCGGTTTTCCAAACGGCTTAAAGATACACGCTATCCTTTCCCCCCTGACGTGGTCAAGGGCTGGACCCAGTGTCCCAAGGTGGACCCTCCAATCTCCAGGCTTGCAGCTAGATCCTTAGTTGCAGTAGAAGATGGAGCGGCACTTAAAGATGCCACTGATAGACAGATGGAGCTCTGGTTGAAATCCATCTATGAAGCTATTGGAGCGTCGTTGGCGCCAGCATTCGCAGCCGTATGGGCACTCCAAGCTATTTCAGCTGGGCTTACGCAAGTCGACTCAGTCACACGTACATCTGCTCCGCAGGTGGCACCATTGACCTCTCAAATGTCTGCATTCGCGTCTTACGCGATTAATGCTGTCCTAGACTCTACGAGCCGTACGGCGGTGGCGTCAGCCAACTCCGTGGTTTTACGCAGAGCCCTATGGTTGAGAGAATGGAAGGCAGATTCTGCTTCCAAGAAGTGCTTAACCAGTTTGCCTTTTTCTCGTGACCGATTGTTTGGTGAGCGTTTGGATGAAATTATTAAACACTCCAAGGGTAAGGATTCATCCTTACCTCAACACAGACAAAACAAACCCCAACAAAGGAGGGGTCAGTCTGGTTTTCGGTCCTTTCGAGGCTCAGGCAGGTCCCAATTCTCCTCGTCCAAGAGGACTCAAAAGGATCAGAGAGGCTCAGATTCTTGGCGGACTCAATCACGCCCAAAAAAGACAGCAGGAAGAACCGTTACCAAGACGGCTTCCTCATGACTCTGTCTCCTCTTTCCGCATCCTCGGTCGGTGGCAGGCTCTCCCGCTTTGCCGACATTTGGCTATCACAGGTCAAAGACCGTTGGGTGAGGGACATTCTGTTTCACGGGTACAGGATAGAGTTCAGCTCTCGTCCTCCAACTCGTTTCGTCAGAACGTCTCCACCGCCCGACCGGGCCGATGCTCTGCTGCAGGCGGTGGCCGCTCTAAAGGCGGAAGGAGTGGTGACTTCCGTTCCTCTTCAGGAACAAGGTCACGGTTTTTACTCCAATTTGTTTGTGGTGCCAAAGAAAGACGGGTCATTTCGTCCCGTCCTGGATCTAAAGTTGCTCAACAAACACGTAAAAATCAGGAGATTCCGGATGGAACCTCTCCGCTCCGTCATCGCCTCAATGTCTCAAGGAGATTTCCTAGCATCAATAGACATCAAAGATGCTTATCTCCACGTACCGATTGCGCCAGAGCATCAGCGTTTCTCTACGCTTCGTTATAGGAAGCGAACACATGCAGTTCGTAGCGCCTCCTTTCGGGCTGGCAACAGCCCCTCGGGTCTTCACCAAGGTCATGGCAGCAGTAGTAGCAGTCCTGCACTCACAGGGTCACTCTGTGATCCCGTATCTGGACGATCTGCTGATAAAGGCACCCTCTCAAGAGGCATGCCAACACAGTCTGAACGTGGCACTGAAGACTCTCCAGAGGTTCGGGTGGATCGTCAACTTTTCAAAGTCAAATCTAACCCCGACCCAATCACTAACATATCTTGGCATGGAGTTTCATACTCTCTCAGCGATAGTGAAGTTTCCACTGGACAAGCAGTGCTCTCTGCAGACAGGGGTGCAATCTCTTCTTCAGAGCCAGTCGCACTCCTTGAGGCGCCTCATGCTTTTCCTAGGGAAAATGGTGGCAGCAATGGAAGCAGTCCCTTTCGCGCAGTTTCATCTGCGCCCTCTACAATGGGACATTCTCCGCCAATGGGACGGGAAGTCGACGTCCCTCGACAGGGATGTCTCCCTCTCTCAGACAGCCAAGGACTCTCTCCGGTGGTGGCTTCTTCCCACCTCATTGTCAAAAGGAAGGTCGTTTCTACCCCCATCCTGGGCGGTGGTCACGACAGATGCGAGCCTATCAGGGTGGGGAGCAGTGTTTCTTCACCACAGGGCTCAGGGTACGGGGACTCAGAAAGAGTCCACCCTTCAGATCAATGTTCTGGAAATCAGAGCAGTCTGTCTTGCCCTGCGAGCCTTCCAACAGTGGCTGGCAGGCAAGCAGATCCGGATTCAGTCGGACAATTCCACAGCGGTGGCGTACATCAACCACCAAGGGGGAACACGCAGTCGGCAAGCCTTCCAGGAAGTCCGGCGGATTCTGACGTGGGTGGAAGACACAGCATCCACCATATCCGCAGTTCACATCCCAGGCGTGGAAAACTAGGAAGCAGACTTTCTAAGTCGCCAGGGCATGGACGCAGGAGAATGGTCCCTCCACCCGGACGTGTTTCAGGAGATCTGTCGCCGCTGGGGGATGCCGGACGTCGACCTGATGGCGTCACGGCACAACAACAAGGTCCCGGTTTTCATGGCACGGTCTCACGATCACCGAGCTCTGGCGGCAGACGCCTTAGTTCAAGATTGGTCGCAGTTCCAGCTACCTTATGTGTTCCCACCTGTGGCATTGTTGCCCAGAGTGCTCCGCAAAATCAGGTCCGACTGCCGCCGCGTCATTCTCGTCGCTCCAGACTGGCCAAGGAGGTCGTGGTACCCGGATCTGTGGCATCTCACGGTAGGCCAACCGTGGGCGCTACCAGACCGTCCAGACTTGCTGTCTCAAGGGCCGTTTTTCCATTTGAATTCTGCGGCCCTGAACCTGACAGTGTGGCCATTGAGTCCTGGATCCTAGGGACCTCAGGTTTATCTCATGAAGTTGTTGCCACCATGAGACAGGCGAGGAAACCATCCTCCGCCAAGATCTACCACAGGACGTGGAAGATATTCCTATCTTGGTGCTCTGCCCAGGGAGTTTCTCCCTGGCCATTTGCATTGCCTATTTTTCTTTCCTTCCTGCAGTCTGGGTTGGAAAAAGGTTTGTCGCTTAGCTCCCTTAAAGGTCAAGTTTCCGCGCTATCCGTATTTTTTCAGAAACGCCTAGCGCGACTTCCTAGGTTACGCACGTTCCTGGTGAGAGCACTCAGGATCTACATTTCCCGCACGGCCCCTATGCGCCGTTCGGATGCACTCTTTATCCTGGTCGCTGGTCAGCATAAAGGGTCGCAAGCTTCCAAATCCACCCTTGCGCGGTGGATCAAGGAACCAATTCTTCACACCTACCGTTCTGCTGGGCTTCCGATTCCATCTGGACTGAAGGCCCATTCTACCAGAGCCGTGGGTGCGTCCTGGGCATTACGGCATCAGGCTACGGCTCAGCAGGTGTGCCAGGCGGCTACCTGGTCGAGTCTGCACACTTTTACCAGGCATTATCAGGTGCATACCTACGCTTCGGCGGATGCCAGCCTAGGTAGACAAGTCCTTCAGGCGGCGGTGGCCCACCTGTAAGAAAGGGCTGCTTGACAGCCCTATCACGAGGTATTCTTTTACCCACCCAGGGACTGCTTTGGGACGTCCCAATTGTCTGGGTCTCCCAATTAGGAGCGAAAAAGAAGAAGGGAATTTTGTTACTTACCGTAAATTCCTTTTCTTCTAGCTCCAATTGGGAGACCCAGCACCCGCCCTGTTTTTCTTAGGGTATTTGTTTTTCGGGTGCACATGTTGTTCATGTTGATCAGTTCTGTTCTCCGATATTGTCTATCGGATTGAATTTGTTTTTGAAACAGTTATTGGCTTTCCTCCTTCTTGCTTTTGCACTAAAACTGAGGGACCCGTGCTCCCACGGGGGGGTGTATAGCCAGAAGGGGAGGGGCCTTACACTTTTAAGTGTAGTACTTTGTGCGGCCTCCGGAGGCAGTAGCTATACACCCAATTGTCTGGGTCTCCCAATTGGAGCTAGAAGAAAAGGAATTTACGGTAAGTAAACAAAATTCCCTTCATTTCAGGCTGTTTGAACGGAGGTGGACAGCTCCGGGCAGAAGGAGAGGCCGGTAAGGACTTGCTGCAGAGGGTGGAGCAGCTGTACACATCTGTAAGGACGGAGTCGCCGGAGCAGAATGACAGGGTGAAGGAGCTTTATGAGCAGTGGTTGGGAGGGCAGGACAGCGCCAGGGTGAAGGAGGCGCTGCACACACAGTACCACGCCGTGGAGAAGACCACTTCTGGACTGAGCATTAAGTGGTGATTCTAAAGACTCCATCCAACTCATCTACATTAAAATTCAGGACAATATCTGCATCTGTGTTTTTTTGCCATGTAATGACCTCGAGGTAGGACTATCCAAGCAGAGTGTGGCGGTGTATATCTATTCACAGACTTTCCTGCCGCAGCCTGTGTAGCGACTTGTGCACTGTCCAATCCACACGGAGTGAATAATGCTGCCATAACCACAGCCTTACTTTTTATCTTTATACTTCTTTAACTATTACATTTAATCTGTTGTTCCCTGTTATCAGCCATTTTAGGATTGGGGATAGGCTGACTTTCTGGGGTATTCTTTTAAGTACAGAAGACTCTCTCTGCCCTCTTTGATCGCTACTGAATGTCAGATATAAATATAAGGAAAATTCTGTAGCACAGCAAGAGTTAGTAAAAAATTACTTTATTAGAACAGGTTAAAATTCATTACAAATAGCAACAAGTGGTCAGCAGGTGGCGCCAATACTCTACAGAGGAAAAGGCTGCAGCTTTTTAAGAAATATATTGGTAGGACTCCTATTACTTAATCTCTCTAGTGATGATAACGTAAGGACACTGTGACATACCAACAATTGCTAATGCGCCACAGTGTTACCACAAGAGTCCCACAACAATGAAATGTATAAACATTTTTTCCCCGGAAGAAGGCGTACACCGAAACGTGCATGTAGGGATTGTGCTGTGCGCCTCCATCTACTTGAGGTATA
Source organism: Anomaloglossus baeobatrachus (assembly GCF_048569485.1). Taxonomy (NCBI): domain Eukaryota; kingdom Metazoa; phylum Chordata; class Amphibia; order Anura; family Aromobatidae; genus Anomaloglossus; species Anomaloglossus baeobatrachus. Next base: position 285,136,893 of record NC_134359.1, on the reverse strand, counting down.
TGCTGTTATAACTTTTGTTTATATATTCCATTGTTGTGGGACTCTTGTGGTAACACTGTGGCGCATTATCAATTGTTGGTGTGTCACAGTGTCCTTACGTTATCATCACTAGAGAGATTAAGTAATAAGAGTCCTACCAAAAATGGAATGTATAAACAAATTTTCTTTATCGTTCCTATGGGAGACCCAGACCATGGGTGTATAGCTACTGCCCCCCGGAGGACACACAAAGTTACTACACTCAAAACGTGTAGCTCCTCCCTCCCAGTATATACACCCCCTGCTAGCCAGTCCTAGCCAGTTTCTTGCTTTGTGTCAGGAGGATCACACACACACATGCATCCTTTTTTGATTTTCATTTTTTTTTAAAGATTTGGAAGAAAAGCGGGTCCCTGGACCCCCGGCATGTCCCTTCACACTCCCCTGGCGGCAGTGCTGTTAAGGTTGATTCAGGGCAAGAGCCTTTCATGCCGCGCTCCTTCACTATCCCATGCTGGGGCTCTGGCTTGAAGTGGGAGCCAACACGGTTCTCACTGCTTTGCAGGAGACCGGCCTCCATCCGCAGCCCTTGTGCAGGACCCTGCTGGAAGGAGCACTAACCCCCACCCCACCAGGGACTGGGCCCTGCGTCTCAAAGCTAAGTATAGAGACGTTATTCAGAGGGTCCTTCTGCAATGTGGGGCACTTTATTAGGGGGACAGTGTTTGACTTTGATAATGCTGCTTGTACTGTGTTTCCGGCCGGTTCCACTGTTTTTTTCTGTGTACCGCGCCGATGATGCCTGATTTTCGGCCGCATGTTTAACTCTAGGCCCCGGCTTCAGCCGCGGCCTAGTTTCGTCTCGTTCCCCTGCATGTCAGTCATGCAGGGGGACACTGCAGCGCCGCCCGCCGGCCGCTCTGCACAGGGGAGGACACTCCTTGTTGAGGAGATGATTCCCTCCCCTGTACATTTCTTAGCCCTCCGTTCCCGCTCCTGGGTTAACCCCCGCCCTCCCCCCTCACTCTAGCGCCATTTTCTCAGCGTTCTTAGTACGCTGATCGGCGCTGGCTGCTCTGCAGTGCAGAGGGAGGGAATATATGGCTGGGGGTCCAGGCTTGGAACCTGGGGGGGCACTCACAGCGGCCTGCCAAGTCACAACCTCTGGTTGTGCACTTTTATATACTATCAGTGCATTGTGAAGGAGTTAATTCTTTATTATGATTCCTCCTCCTCAGCAGCATGTCTCACTAGGAGCAAAGCTCCAAGGCTGTACACTACATGTTTTGCATGTAGGCTCTTATTGCCTGAACCGGCACAGACCACATACTGTAATGGTTCTTAGGTGGTGGTGCCTCAGCCTGGAGTCTCCCCAGGCTGAACCCCTGTCTTATCTAGACGTTCTAGACAGAGCCCCCCACCTCTGCAGCATGTCTCACAGAGCGAGGCTGCAGGCTGTTTTTTATTATCCATTGCTGGTAGTCTCGTACGGCTGTACCGAGCTCATAACCGCTGTGGACCCTCAGCCTGGAGGCTCATGCATGGTCCCTCCAGCTGCTCCGGGACCCCTGGGGGAATCTCTTTTTCCAGGGGTCGGCTGTCCCGGCATCCGCTGAGCATGCAACCCCCTTCTCAGGGCGTTTTCTGCTTGCTCAGCAAAGCTCACAGACCCCGTCCTCCTGACAGGGAGACGCAGGGTCCTCTGTCCTCCCCGTCCCGCAGCTCCGATACGAGCTGACTCACTGGACGAGGAGGATGTCTCTATCAGGGGCTCGGACGCTGCTGTACGTACTTTGATCCGTCCGTAGATGACGGGGATGCGAATGAATAGAATGCGTCCATTATACTTGTATTGGACCTCCATCCGCCTGTATCAGGGGAGTATTCTCCGCTGGCACAAAGGCATCAGTATACCTTTAACAAGACGAGGAGTGTGTTTCTTAACCACTCCAGTTTTCAGCCCGCTGCGTCCAAGCCCGCAGCCTGTCCTGCAGATCCCACAGCGGGGTTCTGCTGCCTGTCTCCCCCTCCCATCAGAGGTGGTCAAGGAGTGTACTCATTCGCCAAGCGTGGCCACTCCGGTGTCCAGACTTTCAGCCCGGATAGTTGTATCAGTGGCTGACGGCACCTCTATAAGGATCCCACGGTACATTAATATTGTACTGGACCTCAATCCGCCGGAGTTACCTTATCTAGGTGAACACAACGTGTGTTCCTTCACCACGCCAGTTTTCAGGCCCCTGTAACCAGCCCAGGGGCCGCTCTGACAGTCGCTTCCCATGAAGCGTGATTCTGAGGACTGGGTTTCCCCCGTCCACCAATGGTGGTCAAGAGGTGGGCTCATTCACCTCAGGTGGCTCAGCCCGGACCGTTATGTCGGTGGCTGATGGCTCCTCAGAGGAGATGCATTCCCTCACAAGGACTCTATGCCCAAGACGGTTGCCTGAACTTCCAGACTTCAGTCTTTCCATCCTCTGCCAAGTCTGCCATGCTGGACACCGCACAGCGGTGGTTTTGGCTACTTTCCTCGCTTTCCGCAGGTGTGACTTCGGCAATGGAAGGCAGATGCCTCTATAGAGGTTCCTTGCTGGGCTTCCCTTTGGTGGGACCAGTCTCTTCGGAACCAACTAGATGAAATTTAGGAAGCTGTCGGCGACGAGAGTTCTTCCTTGCCACAAACCTAAACCAGGGCAGGAATCAGTTGAGGTTTCGGTGGTTTCCGTTCCTCCTTCTGATCGTCCTCTAGCTCGGCCTTAGTTCTTAGAACCAAATGGCTTGAAGCTGCGTCTTCAAAAGACTGCAGGAGATGCTACCACGGAGTCAGCTTCCTCCGAGCTATCTGGCCACGCCAACCACCTCCTTAGTCGGTGGCAGGCTTTCTCCACTTGGCGACGTATGGTTCTACCACGTCTCCGTTCAGTGGGGGCGAGTTTATATCTCCCATGGCTACAGGATGGAATTCTGTCCACCCGCCAAACAGATTTTTTCTGTCACCTCCTCCCGGCTCCAAGGCCGCCGCCTTCTCACAGGCCGTGGCATTTCTTGCAGGCCAACGGAGTAATTGTTCCGGTTCCCGACTGGGAACGGTTCTGAGATTTTTGCTTAAATCTATTTCTAGTCCCCGAAGAGGGCGGTGCCTTCCGACCTGGATCTTTAGCTTTTCAAGCATGGTCAGGTGTGGCGTTTTCACATGGAGTCCCGGTCTTGTTCCGTGTGTTTTTCACCGGATCAATCAAGAACCCAAGGAGATTCCCTAGTAGCCATCGGCATCAGAGATGCTTTTCTACAGGGGTCAATCGCAGGTTCACACCAGCGTTGACTACGCTTTGCCATCAGAGTGGCCCAATTCGTGGCTCTTCCCTTGCGGTTAGCCACGGCCCATCGAGTATTCTCATGGGGCTGCTGTGATTAGAGTCCTGCACCCCTAAGGATTGGCAGTGATCGTTTACCCGGGACGGCCTTCTTCTCAGGGTTTCATCCAGTGCAGACTATTAGCAGAGTACTTCGCTTACTCTCACCACTCTAATCTATTCGGGTGGCTTGTCATTCTGTCCAGGCCCACTCTGACTTCGCATCAGAGGTTTTCAGGGACGCAATTCGAGACTCTGTCGGCACTTGTGAGGCTGCTCTTAGTCGTTCAGTAGTCCCTCCGCTGGCGGTCGACGTCGTTCTATCAGACACCACATAGGTGCTGGTCAGACGGTGTCGTCAATGGAAGCGATTCCTTGCCCAGTTTCTCCTGCGTCCTCTGAGACTGGAGGGTTTCCGCTGTACACGCGACCTCCCTCCTTCTCGGAGTGGTGGCTTCGCCACTGACCAGGGGCTCGTTGCAGTGGTGGTATCGGCCACTCTGTCTCAGGGATGCTCCTTCCTGGCCCCGTCCCGGGTGATTCTCACCAGGGTGCTGGTCTTTCCGCCTTGGGAGCAGTATATCTCCACTGTGGAGCGCAGGGCGCTTGGACTCTGTCCGAATCAGCCCTCTGGTTCAATGTGCTGGAAATCAGAGCTGTATTTCTAGCTCTCTAAGCCTTCACCATCTGTTGGCGGCTAGGCACATTCGAGTCCAGTCGGACAACGTGACAGCGTTTTCCTACATCAACTTCCAGGGCGGGACACTCAGCCGCCTGGCATCAGTGGACAAGGGACCCCTAGTCCACCATATCCGCAGCCCACATCCTAGATGTGAAAACTGCGAGGCAGACTATTTCAGCTGTCCAACCGTGGTCCACAATCCTCAGGTTTTGCGGTAGGCACACTGGTTCATGTCTGATCCCAGCTTCGTCTCTACCTCTTGCCCAGAGTCCTGCGCAAGATCAGTTAAGGGGGCCGTTGGGTCATTCTCATTCTCCAGACTGACCCAGGCAGGCTTGGTACCCTGACCTGCCCCTTCTGTCCGTTGGGTTGCCATGGCATTTTCCGGACCGTTCAGACCTTTTCTCAAAAGGGTCCGTTTTTTCCGTCTGCATTCTGGATTCTCAGATTGACGGCGTAGCTCTTGAGTCCTGGATCTTGGCGACTTCTGGTATCCTTCCTGAAGTCATATCCGCTATGTCTCGAGCTTCAAAGTGTCCTTTGACCTTTTTAGCCTTGCCGACCCTCCTGTCTCTTTCACAGTCCGGTTTACAGCTAGGACTATCCCTCATTAAGGGACAGGTCCCGGCTCTCTCAGTATGTGCCAGCGGCGTATCGTCCGGCTGGCTCCGGTGCGCTCCTTTCAGGGCGCATCTCACATTATTCCGCCTTTCCTGCGGCCTATGGAGCCCTGGGACCTCAATCCGGTCCTCCCGGTTCCCGGAAACCCCCCTTTGCGCCTCTTAGGGAGGTTTCTTTGTTTCATCTTTCACAGAAAGTAGTCTTCTAGTGGCTATAATTTCCCGCCAGAGAGTTCTGGCTGTACTCTCTCGGAGTCACCCCCTTCTTGGCCTTTTGCATCAAGACAAGGTGGTCTCCGTCCGACTCCGGATTTTTTTCCCTGAGGTGGTTACTGCTTCCACCTTATCCGGGGCAATTTTCCTACCTTCCTTTTGTCCGGCTCCTGTTCATCGCTTGAGAAAGCGTTGCATATCCTGGATCTGGTGCGGGCGCTTCGGATCTATGTGTCTTGCACCGCCGTTATTAGGCAGTGCACCTCTCTCTGGTGCTGACCGCTAGTCAGCGTAGCGGTCTCTCGGCATCTAAGCCGACCCTGGTTCATTGGCTTAGGTCGGCCATTTCCGAGGCCCAACAAGTGTACTCAAGTGCCTTCCCCGCCGGGGATCAGAGCACATTTGATCAGACCTGTCGGTGCCCTTTGGGCTTTCAGGCTCCAGGCTACGGCTCAGTAGGTCTGTCAGACTGCAGCTCGATTTAGTTTGCATACTTTTTTCGACGCTCTATCCAAGGCATGCTTATGCCTTGGCAGACGAGGGCCTAGGCAGACGCATCTTTCAGGCGTCTGTCGCCCATTTGTGAAGTTAGGTTTTGCCTGCTTCTCAGTTGTCTGTTTATTCCCACCCATGGACTGCTTTGGAACGTCCCATGGTCTGGGTCTCCCATAGGAACGATAAAGAAAAAGAGAATTTTGTTTACTTACCGTAAATTCTTTTTCTTATAGTTCCGTCATGGGAGACCCAGCACCCTCCCTTTTGCCTGTTGGCAGGTTTCTTGTTCCGGTGTCTTCACCGGCTGTTATTGTTGTAGACAGAGGTTCCGGTTTTTCCGGTTTTTACTCTGTCTCTTCTTGTGGGTGGATGTCCTCCTTCAGCTTTTGCACTAAACTGGCTAGAACTGGCTAGCAGGGGGTGTATATACTGGGAGGGAGGAGCTACACGTTTTGAGTGTAGTAACTTTGTGTGTCCTCCGGGGGGCAGTAGCTATACACCCATGGTCTGGGTCTCCCATGACGGAACTATAAGAAAAAGAATTTACGGTAAGTAAACAAAATTCTCTTTTTATGCAGCATATACCTCAAGTAGATGGAGGCGCCTGGCACAATCCTTACATGCACGTTTCGGTGTACACCTTAAAATGATTGAATGTTGTCAGTGAGAGGAACAAAATTATAATCTTGTGATACCCTTTAATAGCTAACTAATGGCTATATTTTAGTTAGCCATTAAAGGGTATCACAAGATTATAATTTTGTTCCTCTCACTGAGAACATTCAATCATTTTAAGTGTACACCGAAACGTGCATGTAGGGATTGTGCCAGGCGCCTCAATCTACTTGAGGTATATGCTGCATAACTTTTGTTTATACATTCCATTTTTGGTAGGACTCTTATTACTTAATCTCTCTAGTGATGATAACGTAAGGACACTGTGACACACCAACAATTGATAATGCGCCACAGTGTTACCACAAGAGTCCCACAACAATGACATGTATAAACAAAAGTTATAGCAGCATATACCTAAAGTAGATGGAGGTGCCCAGCACAATCCCTACATGCACGTTTCGGTGTACGCCTTTTTCCGGGGAAGAAATGTTTATACATTTCATTGTTGTGGGACTCTTGTGGTAACACTGTGGCGCATTATCAATTCTTGGTGTGTCACAGTGTCCTTACATTATCATCACTAGAGAGATTAAGAAATAGGAGTCCTACCAATATATTTCTTAAAAAGCTGCAGCCTTTTCCTCTGTGGAGTATCGGCGCCGCCTGCTGACCACTTGTTGCTATTTATTTGTAATAAATTTTTAATCTGTTTTTAATAAAGTAATTTTTTATTAACTCTTGCTGTGGTACAAAATTTTCCTTATATTTATAACTTATTCTCTGTAAAGAGCAAAATCATGTTCCGTGACTTTCAATACAAATCCATATATTAGTTATTAAGTTGAGATGTGGTTTTTGTTTGCTCTTATAAACTGAATGTCAAATATATCCAATCTTGAGATAGATTTCCATCCGTTGGTGTGACCGATTGTAGGCGATTCTCTTTGTTACTGAGCCTTAATAAGCTGCTGTAAGTGCAGTAGTTTCCATAAATCAAAAGTACAAATGAATATAAAAAAAACTTTTTTAATATATGTTATCAGAGAAATCTGCATCTATCTCCACTTATGAGCCACTTCTTCTCTCCTGCCTCTTGGGTCATCAGTCACTCGTTCCAATTTCTCCTTTTCAAAGCAAGAGAGGAACTGAGAGCTTAGGGATCCAGATCATAGCTGCTGATTGAGAACAGAATGGACGCACACAGATCTGTGCTGCTTTCTAGTAAGTGTTTTATGTCACCCCAGTGCTGGATTCACAGTTACATTGCTCAGTACCGATGTAGAATGTCCTCTATTCTTCTGATCATGTGCTACATAGAGACAGGAGAGCAGAAATCCCTCATGTCCATGTGTGCTGTCTATGGGAGACCTCATAGTATCTTGTTTTCACCCACCAGCTCAGAGACAACTGCCCATTAAAGAAAGGAAACCTACAGAGGAGAAAAGTGCAGGATACTATAGTGTGTTCTCTCTATGAGGAATAACACTATTTCAGGCCATTATATGACTTGTATTCTGCATGTTTCACTCAACAAATCTCTAATATTCAGTTGTCTCTGAGCTAGTGAGTGGAAACTATACGCATTGATGTCTCCAATATGCAGCACACACAGACATGAGGGATTCCTGCTCTCCTGTAACGAAAGGTACACAGTCAGCAGATTATTGGCCATTTTTTAAGGAATTTTACTGTGCATAATTTTGGCAGAGAAACAGTTTTTAAGATATTTAATTAGATTTATACAGATCTATGTGTATAACTTATACAGGTACTTCATGGTGTGTTCTTGCTCCTCTCGTATTCTGACATCTGTTGTGGAGAAACTGTGTAGCGCTGAGCAGATATAACACCTAAGACCTATTCTAATTATTAGGACACCTGCTGGTGGTGAAAAGGTCCCACCTAATGTGAGGCAGCGCCTCTCCATGGCCAATGTGAGATCAAGCCGCAGAAAGAAGGGCTTAGCGAAATAATTAAAAACAAATTAAATTATAAATCCTGGGAAATCATTTTGCACTAATGTAATAACTCATGACCTGTATACAATCATGATAATATATTCTATCTATCTATCTATCTATCTATCTATCTATCTATCTATCTATCTATATATAAATAAAAATTAGTACAGACCAAAAGTTTGGACACACCTCATTCAAAGAGTTTTCTTTATTTTCATGACTCTGAAAATTGTAGATTCACATTGAAGGCATCAAAACTATGAATTAACACATGTGGAATTAAATACTTAACAAAAAAGTGTGAAACAACTGAAAATATGTCTTATATTCTTGGTTCTTCAACGTAGCCACCTTTTGCTTTGATTACTGCTTTGCACACTCTTGGCGTTCTCTTGATGAGCTTCAAGAGGTAGTCACCGGAAATGGTTTTCCATCAGTCTTGAAGGAGTTCCCAGAGATGCTTAGCACTTGTTGGCCCTTTTGCCTTCACTCTGCGGTCCAGCTCAACCCAAACCATCTTGATTGGGTTCAGGTCTGGTGACTGTGGAGGCCAGGTCATCTGGTGTAGCACCCATCACTCTCCTTCTTAGTCACATAGCCCTTACACAGCCTGGAGGTGTGTTTGGGGTCATTGTCCTGTTGAAAAATAAACGATGGTCCAACTAAACATAAACCGGATGGAATAGCATGCTGCTTCAAGATGCTGTGGTAGCTATGCTGGTTCAGTATGCCTTCAATGTTGAATAAATCCCCAACAGTGTCACCAGCAAAGCCCCCCCCCCCCCACCATCACACCACCTCCTCCATGCTTCACGGTGGGAACCAGGCATGTATAGTCCATCCGTTCACCTTTTCTGCGTCATACAAAGACACGGTGGTTGGATCCAAAGATCTCAAATTTGGACTCCTCAGACCAAAGCACAGATTCCACTGGTCTAATGTCCATTCCTTGAGTTCTTTAGCCCATACAAGTCTCTTCTGCTTGTTGTCTGTCCTTAGCAGTGTTTTCCTAGCAGCTATTTTACCATGAAGGCTGCTGCACAAAGTCTCCTCTTCACAGTTGTTCTAGAGATGTGTCTGCTGCTAGAACTCAGTGTGGCATTGACCTGGTCTCTACTCTGAGCTGCTGTTAACCTGTGATTTCTGAGGCTGGTGACTCGGATAAACTTATCCTCTGCAGCAGAGGTGACTCTTGGTCTTCCTTTTCTGGGGTGGTCCTCATGTGAGCCAGTTTCTTTGTTAAAGTAATGATGGCCACTCGTTTTTCTTTACTTAGCTGCTTTTTTTCTTGCCATAATACAAATTCTAACAGTCTATTCAGTAGGACTATCAGCTGTGTATCCACCAGACTTCTGCACAACACAACTGATGGTCCCAACCCCATTTATAAGGCAAGAAATCCCACTTATTAAACCTGACAGGGCACACCTGTGAAGTGAAGACCATTTCCGGTGACTACCTCTTGAAGCTCATCAAGAGAATGCCAAGAGTGTGCAAAGCAGTAATCAAAGCAAAGGTGGCTACTGTGAAGAACCTACAATATAAGACATATTTTCAGTTGTTTCACACTTTTTTGTTAAGTATTTCATTCCACATGTGTTAATTCATAGTTTTGATGCCTTCAATGTGAATCTACAATTTTCAGAGTCATGAAAATAAAGAAAACTCTTTGAATGAGAAGGTGTGTTCAAACTTTTGGTCTGTACTGTATATATAATATTTTTTCTTCGGCGCTCTATTGGGAGACCCAGACGATTGGGTGTATAGCACTGCCTCCGGAGGCCACACAAAGCAATTACACCAAAAAGTGTAAGGCCCCTCCCCTTCTGGCTATACACCCCCAGTGGGATCACTGGCTCACCAGTTTTCTGCTTTGTGCGAAGGAGGTCAGACATCCACGCATAGCTCCACTGTTTGTAGTCAGCAGTAGCTGCTGGCTCTATCGGATGGAAGAAAAGAGGGCCCATATAGGGCCCCCAGCATGCTCCCTTCTCACCCGTGATGGTGCTTGTAAGGTTGAGGTACCTATTGCTGGTACGGAGGCTGGAGCCCACATGCTGTTTTCCTTCCACATCCCCCTGAGGGGCTCTGTGGAAGTGGGATCCTGCCGGCCCCCAAGCCCTGGGGCCGGGCTCCATCCACAGACCCATAGAACCTGCTGGATTGGGAGCGGGAGTGCCGTTCAGGGACATGGCCCTGCAACTTCAGGTACTCTGTGTCCCCGGCAGGCACGGACACTCTCAGGGCTTGCTGAGCGTTATAGTGCGCCGGGGACAGTGGCGCTGTACGCTGGGGGTTAGGTCACTGCAGCTTTGCTGAGTGACGATTGTATGTTGGGAACTACTGCGCCGACCGCTCCTGGAGCGGCGGCGCAGCTGCGACTTGTAGTGCGCCGGGGGCTTGGCGCCGACCGCGCTTGTACGGCGGCGGCGTTTTTAACTTTAGCCCCCGGCTTCTGCGGCCTAGCGCCACTTCGTTCCCGCCCCCACCCTGTCAATCAGGGTAGGGGAGAGACGCTGCTCAATGGCTGCGCCGAGGGCTGGAGCCTTATTTACATGCTCCAGCCCTCTCACTAGGCACAAGGGGAAGCAGACTTCCCGCTCTTCGTCGGTGTACGCCCAGGGCCCGCCCCCCCCTCTCCACAAGGACGCCGGCAGCCATTACACATGCGATCTGGCTGGAAGGAGGCAGCAGGCTCTGGAAGACCCAGACTAGAGGGATTTCTGGCGACCACACACCGCTCCTAAGCGGGTGGTAAGCTGCACAGTAGTGCAGGCCCCACTAGTGCCTCAGTGATATATTAGTGTACTTCTTTATTGGTACCATATATATATATATATATATATATATATATATATATATATATATATATATATTTATATAGTGCACTGTAAGGTCGCTTCTGGCTGGACACTCTGTACTGCTCTGAGGACGCAGCAACATGTCATCCGCAAAACGCAAGGCTGCCAAGGCACGGGCTGTGTACACTGTTTGTACTGCATGTGGGGCTAATCTATCAGCAGGCTCCAATGATTCACATTGTGTGCAATGTTCAGTCCCAGTGGCACTTCGCCAGCCAGAGCCTATTGTGGTGGTAGCCCAGGCAGAGACGCCTGTGAACCCTGCCCCGATGACGGGGACAGACTTTGCAGTGTTTGCTGATAAAATGTCTGAGGCTATGACAAGGATCCTGGAGACCTTGCAGGCCAGGCCAGTTCCTCAGACTATGGACACCGCTGTGGCTATGCTCACTGGTCCCCCTCAGTTGGAACTAATCCGTACTTCAAGGGGGTCTCAAGCATCACAGGCTGAAGTCTCTGACTCAGATGACAGTCCCAGGCAGCCTAAGCGTGCTCGCTGGGAAAGACCCTCGACGTCATCACACTGCTCAGGGTCTCAGCGAGAAGAGTCTCTCTGTGATGAGACTGAGGACGGTGATCAGGAGTCTAATCCTGAGGCCCCTCTCAATCTGGATGCCCCTGATGGTGACGCCATGGTTAATGACCTTATATCGGCGATTAATAGACTGTTGGATATTTCCCCCCCAGCCCCTTCTGCAGAGGAGGCAGCTGCACAGCAGGAGAAGTTCCATTTCCTGTATCCCAAGCGTAAATTAAGTGCTTTTTTGGACCACTCTGACTTCAGAGAATCAATTCAAAAGCACGACGCTCATCCAGACAAGCGTTTCTCTAAACGTTCTAAGGATACCCGTTATCCTTTTCCCCCTGAAGTGGCCAAACGCTGGACCCAGTGCCCAAAGGTGGATCCCCCAATTTCCAAGCTGGCGGCTAGATCCATAGTCGCAGTAGAAGATGGCGCTTCACTTAAAGATGCCAATGACAGACAGATGGACCTTTGGTTGAAATCTGTCTATGAAGCTATCGGCGCGTCGTTTGCTCCAGCATTCGCGGCCGTGTGGGCACTACAGGCTATTTCAGCGGGTTTAGCACAGGTGGATGCTATCATGCATCCAGCAGTACCACAGGTGGCGTCCCTAACTTCGCAAATGTCTGCGTTTGCGACCTATGCTATCAATGCTGTCCTAGAGTCTACGAGCCGTACCTCTATGGCGGCCGCCAATTCTGTGGTTTTGCGCAGAGCCTTATGGTTAAAGGACTGGAAAGCAGATGCTGGTTCCAAAAAATGCTTAACCAGCTTGCCATTATCTAGAGACAGACTGTTTGGTGAGCCATTGGCTGAAATCATAAAACAGTCCAAAGGTAAGGACTCTTCCTTGCCACAGCCCAGAGCAAGTAAACCTCAACAGAAAAAGTGGCAGTCGAGGTTTCGGTCCTTTCGAGGCTCGGGCAAGCCCCAATTCTCCTCGTCCAAAGGGACTCAGAAAGGACAAGGGAGCTCAGATTCCTGGCGGGCTCACTCACGCCCCAGGAAAGCAAATGGAGGAACCGCTTCCAAGGCGGCTACCTCATGACTTTCGGCCTCCTCCCTCCGCATCCTCGGTCGGTGGCAGGCTCTCCCGCTTTTGCGACATTTGGCTGTCACAGGTCAAGGACCGGTGGGTAACAGACATTTTGTCTCGCGGGTACAGAATCGAGTTCAGTTCTCGGCCTCCACTTCGGTTCTTCAGAACCTCCCCACACCCCAACCGAGCAGATGCCCTGCTGCAGGCGGTGGACTCTCTAAGAGCAGAAGGAGTCGTGATCCCTGTCCCCCCTCTGGAACGGGGCCGAGGATTTTACTCCAACCTCTTTGTGGTTCCAAAAAAGGACGGCTCCTTCCGTCCCGTTCTGGACCTAAAACTGCTCAACAAGCATGTGAACGCCAGGCGGTTCCGGATGGAATCCCTCCGCTCAGTCATTGCCTCAATGTCCCAAGGAGATTTCCTAGCGTCAATAGACATCAAAGATGCTTATCTTCACGTGCCGATTGCTACGGAGCACCAACGCTTTCTGCGCTTCGTGATAGGAGACGAACATCTTCAGTTCGTGGCTCTGCCATTTGGTCTGGCGACAGCCCCCCGGGTGTTCACCAAGATCATGGCAGCAGTGGTAGCAGTCTTGCACTCTCACGGACACTCTGTGATCCCTTACTTGGACGATCTATTGGTCAAGGCACCCTCTCAGGAGGCATGCCAACTCAGCCTGAATTTTGCACTGGAGACTCTCCAGGCGTTCGGGTGGATCATCAACTTCCCAAAGTCAAATCTGTCACCGACCCAATCACTAACGTATCTTGGCATGGAGTTTCATACTCTCTCAGCGATAGTGAAGCTTCCGCTGAGCAAGCAGAGGTCACTACAGACGGGGGTGCAGGCTCTCCTTCAGAGTCAGTCGCACTCCTTAAGACGCCTCATGCACTTCCTCGGGAAGATGGTGGCGGCAATGGAGGCGGTTCCGTTTGCGCAGTTTCATCTGCGTCCACTTCAATGGGACATTCTCCGCCAATGGGACGGGAAGTCAAAATCCCTGGACAGGAAAGTCTTCCTTTCCCAGACGGCCAAGGACTCTCTGCAGTGGTGGCTTCTTCCCACCTCCTTATCACAGGGAAGATCCTTCCTACCACCGTCCTGGGCGGTGGTCACGACAGACGCGAGTCTGTCAGGGTGGGGAGCAGTGTTTCTTCACCACAGGGCTCAGGGTACGTGGACTCAGCAGGAGTCCAGCATTCAGATCAATGTTCTGGAAATCAGAGCGGTGTTTCTAGCCCTGCTAGCCTTCCAGCAGTGGCTGGAAGGGAAGCGGATCCGAATTCAATCGGACAACTCCACAGCGGTGGCATACATCAATCACCAGGGCGGGACTCGCAGTCGGCAAGCCTTCCAGGAAGTCCGGCGCATTATGATGTGGGCGGAAGCCACGGCCTCCACCATATCCGCAGTTCACATCCCCGGCGTAGAAAACTGGGAAGCAGACTTCCTCAGTCGCCAGGGCATGGACGCAGGGGAATGGTCCCTTCACCCGGACGTGTTTCAGGAAATCTGTCGCCGATGGGGAAGGCCGGACGTCGATCTAATGGCGTCTCGGCACAACAACAAGGTCCCAACCTTCATGGCACGGTCTCGCGATCAAAGAGCTCTAGCAGCAGACGCCCTAGTGCAAGATTGGTCGCAGTTCCGGCTCCCTTATGTGTTTCCACCTCTGGCACTCTTGCCCAGAGTGCTACGCAAGATCAGATCCGACTGCAGCCGCGTCATACTCGTCGCTCCAGACTGGCCGAGGAGGGCGTGGTATCCGGATCTGTGGCATCTCACGGTCGGCCAACCGTGGGCGCTGCCAGACCGACCAGACTTACTGTCCCAAGGGCCGTTTTTCCATCGGAATTCTGCGGCCCTCAACCTGACTGCGTGGCCATTGAGTCCTGGATCCTAGAGTCTTCAGGCTTATCCCAAGGGGTCGTTGCCACCATGAGACAGGCTAGGAAGCCCACGTCTGCTAAGATCTACCACAGAACGTGGAGGATATTCTTATCCTGGTGCTCTGCTCAGGGAGTGTCTCCCTGGCCATTTGCATTACCTATCCTTCTTTCTTTCCTCCAATCTGGGTTAGAAAAAGGTTTGTCGCTCGGCTCCCTTAAAGGGCAAGTCTCGGCGCTATCTGTCTTTTTTCAGAAGCGTCTAGCTCGACTTTCCAAGGTGCGCACGTTCCTGCAGGGGGTTTGTCATATCGTACCCCCGTACAAGCGACCGTTAGATCCATGGGATCTGAACAGGGTACTAGTTGCCCTCCAGAAGCCGCCCTTCGAGCCTCTGAGGGAGGTTTCACTTTCTAGGCTATCACAGAAAGTGGCTTTTCTGGTAGCGATCACATCTCTTCGGAGAGTGTCTGAGCTGGCAGCGCTGTCATCCAAGGCTCCCTTCCTGGTCTTCCACCAGGACAAGGTAGTGCTGCGCCCCATTCAGGAGTTTCTCCCGAAGGTGGTATCCTCTTTTCATCTTAATCAGGATATCTCTTTGCCTTCGTTTTGTCCGCATGCAGTTCATCGGTATGAGAAGGATTTACATTTGTTAGATCTGGTGAGAGCACTCAGAATCTACATTTCCCGTACAGCGCCCCTGCGCCGTTCGGATGCACTCTTTGTCCTTGTCGCTGGTAAGCGCAAGGGGGCGCAGGCTTCTAAGGCCACCCTGGCTCGATGGATCAAAGAACCAATTCTTGAAGCCTACCGTTCTGCGGGGCTTCAGGTTCCGTCAGGGCTAAAGGCCCATTCTACCAGAGCCGTGGGTGCGTCCTGGGCATTGCGACACCAGGCTACGGCTCAACAGGTGTGCCAGGCAGCTACCTGGTCGAGTCTGCACACTTTCACCAAACATTATCAGGTGCATACCTATGCTTCGGCGGACGCCAGCCTAGGTAGAAAAGTCCTGCAGGCGGCAGTTGCCTCCCCGTAGGGGAGGGCTGTCTTGCAGCTCTAACATGAGGTATTTCTTTACCCACCCAGGGACAGCTTTTGGACGTCCCAATCGTCTGGGTCTCCCAATAGAGCGCCGAAGAAGAAGGGAATTTTGTTACTTACCGTAAATTCCTTTTCTTCTAGCTCTTATTGGGAGACCCAGCACCCGCCCTGTTGTCCTTCGGGATTTTTGGTTTGTTTGCGGGTACACATGTTGTTCATGTTGAACGGTTTTCAGTTCTCCGATGTTTCTCGGAGTGAATTTGTTTAAACCAGTTATTGGCTTTCCTCCTTCTTGCTTTTGCACTAAAACTGGTGAGCCAGTGATCCCACTGGGGGTGTATAGCCAGAAGGGGAGGGGCCTTACACTTTTTGGTGTAATTGCTTTGTGTGGCCTCCGGAGGCAGTGCTATACACCCAATCGTCTGGGTCTCCCAATAAGAGCTAGAAGAAAAGGAATTTACGGTAAGTAACAAAATTCCCTTCTTTTACAATACCTTTATTAATATAGCTGTGCTAGAGACCTACCTACAACGGCATAGACAACAGTGACACCAGCAGGTGATAAGAGGTACTGCACTATAATACCATAATATTCCAAGGATCTAGATAGAAAAACATAGCTACTTTCTTCCATAAACAGCGCCACTCCTGTCTGCAGTTTGTGTCTGGTATTGCAGGTCATCCCTATTGAAGAAGATGCCACATACAGCCCTGGTCAAGAGTGAAGGCTCTGATACCTGTACGATAAAAGTGGGACTAATCTGCTGGCGGTTTTTTAAATCCCAGACAACCCTTAAGTTGCATTCATCAGCTATTTCTGTGTTGTTTATTTTGTTTGTTTTATATATAGAGTGATTTTCTGTTGTTTTACTTCCCTAAGAACACATTTGGTTCTTTACCCTTGAATTAAATTGTAACGCCAACCATGTTCATTTCATTTTTAGCTCCAAATTTCTCTGTTGATTAACGTTTTAATAGATCCATAAAGTGAGAAGAGCTCCATTTTTCTGATACAGAGCTCCAAATCTTCCGCCTAGACCAAAATGTATAATATCCAATTTTGATTATCTGCAGCCACCACTAGGTGGAGCTCAGTGGAGACTGATTTATTATGGCGTTCAATGGGAGAGCTATAGATGATGTATTCATTTTACTTTTGTGCTCTTTTATGCCTAACCATGTCAGCGCAATCTCTGTTCTCTGCTGCTGTGCTGATAAGTCCAAGGTTTAATGGAAAATTACCTGTTCTTTGTCTAAACCACATTTGTGTTATGTGTTTTGTAAACAATTTCTGGCAAAGTTCCCCCCCCCCCCCCAATATCATGATCTTTATTAAGACAAAATTATCAATGTTGCTATTTTCACACTGGCCATGGGGGCTTTTTAATTTTATTTTTTTTTTTTTTTTATAGTGTTGCACTTCCTGTCCTTTTTAGGAGGTGTGTTTTCAGCAGACTCCTTATCAGCAGAGGCAGGATTACAACAGCTGTTAACACAGGATCCACCAATCACAAAATGAAAATGTCACCGCTGACCGCCCACCTTTCACATAGCATAATGACTGAGGGGCAGCCTCTTGTATAACGCAGTGGGGTGGTGGACACCACTGCTTGATACTTGCTCTCTATATAAGGCGCTTCTTAAACCAGGCACCCTGTTGCACTATTGATCCTGCATAGCGGTGGACACAGCTATTTTTCCTTGTGCTAACTTTTTCTCTTTGTGTAAGGTGCTCCGTACACCTGCTTTAGTGCTCTCAGCCACTATTCAGATTAGCTACTTTTATGCTGATATTGGTTATTCATTTATATAAGACGCTGCTTTAACCTGATATTGCGGTAACTAAAATGTTGCTTCATTACTTGCCCCTATTACTGGCAGGAGTTGTCTGATGAAGGCCATCCCGTGGCCAAAATGTCACAACATTGTCAACCCCCTGGTTTTTTTTTTGGTTTTTTTAAATAAACTACATGCAAATTATATTTGATGAGTGCCTTGTAGTTATACTTGAATACGTTTGGTTTGGAAGCCGACAAGTGCACCTCGCCTTCTCTGTACTTCTGTGGCTGTGCCTTATCCTACCAAAAATAAGGAAATTAGCACCAAGTGCCTGATTAACACAATAACTTGCAGGGATCTGAAAGTGTTCTCTAATTGTGATCAGTGTACTTTTTCATGTATCTCAATTACATTTTATTTATTTTTTTATTTGCTTTAAGATGAATTCAATTATGAAATGAGCGGAAAATCTTGCAAGTTTCCTCATGTTGGGATATAATCCGCCTTCTCATCCTGCCGTTTGCTTGCCGGGTTAAGACGTGCACTGCGCGTTACCGAAACCGCAGGAGTCTTCTGAGCATGCGCAGTGCACGTCTGCAGCCGACAAGCAAGCACCAGGATGAGAGGGCGGTGAGAATATTAAGTGCGCACGCGCAGGATTCTGAAGGAGCAGGTGTGATGTCGCTCATGTAAATCCATGGTATCACACACACAGGGGCGTGATACTGTGGAAAGCATGCAAACACCCATGGGGCTACAGCCCCTGCTCATTTACATAGGGAATATGTAAGTAATAAAACTTATTTTATTACTTTCATATTACACATTATTACACTACAGGGATGGGTAGGAAGGGGTTACTAGCTCACACATCACACTGCTTGTAGGTTGACGTTTTTTTGACCTGACCGGTTCCCTTTAAACCCAAGAGTGTCAGAGCACAATCTCCCTCGTCGTGTTGCTGTCTATAGTGTGTATGTGACTACTGCTCGTTAGATCTCCATATCTACCTCTGATAAGAGTGAATGATTGTTTGTGGGTGGAAACACAATTAACAAAGTTTGTATGTAATAAAATATTTGCATCTCTTTCTATTATTTCTGGAGTTGATCCACCCATGAAATATCACATTATGCATGTTGGGTAGTAGACGGGTAATTTGCAACCTACGACTCTCCGGCTAAGGCTAAGTTCACATTTCTGTTGTTTTGTATCAGTCACATGCGTCGCTTAACGCATGTGATTGATGCGCTGTTCAACGCTGTACAACGGATGACAAAGAACAGAATTCTTTGTCGGATTCCGTTGTGTGCGGGGAGCGGGGCCGTGGCACTGAGGACGTCAGTGCCGCAGGGACTGCAGGACAGGTGTGTGTGTGTGTGTGTGTATATACACATGCTGAATGCGGGAGGGGGCGGAGCCGAGTGGGGGGCGGGGCCAGGCACTGAGGATGTCAGTGGCAGTGCTGCGGTCTGCATGGCTGGGGACAGGTGTGTGTACATGCGGAGTGCGGGAGGGGACGGGGCCGAGCGGGGAAGTGTCGGCCTCCCTGCACACGTTACCAGACTAAATATCGGGTAGCAAAGCACCCGATGTTTACCTTGGTTACCCGATATTTACCTTGGTTACGGGCCTACACCGCTTAGCGCTGGCTCCTTGCACCGTAACCAGGGTAAATATCGGGTAACCAACCAAAGCTGGTGACGTGTGCAGGGAGCCAGAGAGCATGCGCAGCTAAATCCGACGGATCTCGCTGCTCAAAAAAACGTTACATGCTGCGTTCCTCCCGCCCGGCGGTCAGTCGTTCCACGACTGATCAGTCGGGCGGAGGGTGCAACGCAGCATCATCAGTCACAATCCGCTGCTCATACAAGTCTATGGGAGCAACGGAATCCGCTAAACGGATTCCGTTGTTTACAAGAGCAGCGGATTGTGACTGATACATTTTAGCGGAAATGTGAACTTAGCCTAAACTGCAACTCCCGGACGTCGGCGCGCTTTCAGGACACGTTGGTAGTGGAAGTTTCACAACAACTAGCGAATTGCAGTGGAAAGTGAGTAATTTGCAAATGCATCACTTTATAGAATAAAATGAGAGCATCTAGTATCTCTATTCATCCTAAAACACCAATGACCTCCTAACTATTCTGAGAGCCCTGACAGCCTCAGTAGAGACCAGAAAGGGGATGTTTGGCCCTGTGCGCACTTGACGTTTTTGCTGCTTTTCTGCGGCACTTTTGTGCTGAAACCGCTGTGACATTGCTTCCCCAGCAACGTCTACGGGTTTTCAGAAGTGCTGTCCGCACACAGCGTTTTTTTGTAGCTGCGTTTTTGTGGTGACCACAAAAACGCAGCATGTCAATTATTTCTGCGTTTTTCACTCATTGAATGCAGTGCACAAAAAACGCGGTAGAAATGCTGCGGTTTTTTTCCACGGGTGTGTTTTTGTGCATTTTTTGCAGACAAAAACGCACAAAAAAAAACGTGAAAAAACGCCTAGTGCGCACATAGCCTTAATGTGTCTGATAATCAGTAGCTGCAAAGTAATACGTTTATTTCTCTCCATATAAAAAAAAATTCGGTCCAGTCCAAGATCTAGGAAAAGTAAAGAATGATCTGGTTGCCAAATTTTTATTACTTAGCAGAAAAATGTAAAAAAAAATAAATATTACATTCCAGGAAGTGTCACTTTGCACCATTGTAATAACTATTCTAGTCTTAAATAGTTCTGAGATTCTGGTGCATTTAATAGTATAAAGTCATAGTTGTCAGTACTCTGTCTGAAACAATGCTCCAAATCCTCTACAAAGTCATAGCTGTAAAATATACCATGCTGCAATACTGGCAGGGACCACAAGAGGGAGCTCACTGACTATCTAATATATAAAGCTGAGTGTGTGTATGTACTGTATGGATGGTGTGTGTGTGCGTGTGTGTGTGTATGTGTGTGTATGTACTGTATGGATGGTGTGTGTGTATGTACTGTATGGATGGTGTGTGTATGTATGTACTGTATGGATTGTGTGTGTGTGTATGTACTGTATGGATGGTGTGTGTGTATGTACTGTATGGATGGTGTGTGTGTGTGTGTGTGTGTGTATGTATATGTACTGTATGGATGGTGTGTGTATGTATGTATGTACTGTATGGAGTGTGTGTGTGTGTGTGTGTGTGTGTGTGTCCCCGCTAAAGGAATCCACACCGTCACATTTACAAACACGAAATTTTGCACAGACGCCTCATGTGACCCAGGGAACGCCATAACTATGATTTGACATTTAAATTTAACCCCACGCTTTACAGTTACTCTCCAAAAAACATGCTCCATTAAAGTAAATGGAGCCTGGAACTACTGGTTTTAATAGCAGCTGTGATTGGTTGCTATAGGAACAAAGGACATTGTTAGTATAAGAAGCTTATGTGTCAGGTAATACGATGTCTGTGGGGAGACGGCTAGAGAGAGAAAGAGACAGAGACAGAGACAGAAGGACAGACGGGCAAAGAGACAGACGGGCAAAGAGACAGACGGGCAGGGAAAGAGGAGACAGCCAGAGAGGCAGACAAAGATAGATGGACAAAGATAGATGGACAAAGATAGATGGAGAAAGAGACACAGACTGTGAGAGACAGACGGGGAAAGAGACAGAGAAATAGAGACAGACAAGGAAAGCGGCAGACAGGGAAAGAGACAGACAGACAGAGACAGACTGATACAAAGACAGACAGAGACACAGACACAGTCAGACAAAGAAAGACACAGACAGAGACACACAGACAGTTACGATCCCGGGCAACGCTGGGTACTACAGCTAGTTAATATATAAAAATCAATGTTACACAGTGAGCTCCTCCTAGTGGTGCCTACAGGTACTTCACATACTGATGCATTTAATAATATAAACTCATAGTTGTCAGTTCTCTGTCTGACACACTGCTCCAAATCCTCTACAAAGTCATTGCTGTAAAATATATCATGTTGCAATACCGGCAGTCACCACTGTATATTAATACATATAAAAAAAAAAAAAAAGAAAGAAGGTCTATACAGTGAGCACCCCCTAGTGGTAGCTACAGGTACTTCACATTAATTTCATGACTGCAAATCATTTTTTCCATTTATCTCAATTCACAAAGCGATGACAGAAAAGTAAATGTTTTAATTGTGAAAATAACCATTATATTCATTATCAAGGTAGACTCTTCAAGCTCACTTTTTGGCAGGGTCAGAAGAATATAGTTAAAAAGTGAGACTTGTTTTTGGCACTCTATAATCCGGAACGTCTGATAATGCGTCACTCGTTTCCGGACCCAACCTCCACAATGAGACCATTAGGTCATGGACATTCTTCCCTGAGAAAACCCCCATTTGTTGTAGGAAGGGGGAACGGGCACCATTTTTGCATTATTTGGCCACTAGTTCTCAGACATTTCTAGATAATGAAGTCTCCGATAAGAATTCCCATGTTTGTCCCTATTATAGATGCAGCCGAGCTGAAATTGTCATTAAATGATGTAGTGTGTGATGTAGCAACGTGATCGGTTTACCTGCAGTCCTATGTAAACCCATGTAGCTGGCTCCTTGCCTGGACACATGCTATTCTCTCATTCTTACCTCTACATTACACAAGGCTTTGAGATGGAAATGACATCTGTTTCTGTCTCTGGACACAACACTTTTATGTAAAGTCTATTTCTCATCTGCCGCTGACAGGTCCAGCAGACCCATCTGATAGGCCAGGAGGGCCGGGATCGGCAGTCGATCTCTTGGCTTTTTAAAGTCATCCCTTTCTTTCCGTAAAACTCTCATGACATCAACCGGATCGGTCTTCCCTGTGAACTTCTGTACAGATGCTTCCCTGAAAATAAAAAGTCATATACACTATATGGAGAAAAGTATTGGGTGATAAATCACTGAATTCAGGTTCTTCATTCAGCTATGCCTCCTCCAGTGTATACCATCCAACCGCTCCCCCCCCCCCAAGTGTATACCATCCAACCCCTCCCCCCCCAAGTGTATACCATCCAACCGCTCCCCCACCCTCCCCAGTGTATACCATCCAACCGCTCCCCACCCTCCCCAGTGTATACCATCCAACCGCTTCCCCAGTGTATACCATCCAACCGCTCCCCCACCCTCTCCAAGTGTATACCATCCAACCCCTCCCCCACCCCAAGTATATACCATCCAACCCCTCCCCCACCCCAAGTGTATAACATCCAACCCCCCTCCCCCACCCCCACAAGTGTATACCATTCAACCCCCTCCCCCACCCCCACAAGTGTATACCATCCAACCCCTCCCCCACCCCAAGTATATACCATCCAACCCCTCCCCCACCCCAAGTGTATACCATCCAACCCCCTTCCCCACCCCCACAAGTGTATACCATCCAACCCCTCCCCCACCCCAAGTATATACCATCCAACCCCTCCCCCACCCCAAGTGTATACCATCCAACCCCCTCCCCCACCCCCACAAGTGTATACCATCCAACTCCTCCCCCAACCCAAGTGAATACCATCCACCTCTTCCCCCAACCCCCACAAGTGTATACCATCCAACTTCTCCCCCCCAAGTGTATACCATCCAACCCCCCCCCCCCCAAGTGTATAACATCCAACCCCCCTCCCCCACCCCATCCAACCCCCCCCCAAGTGTATAACATCCAACCCCCCTCCCCCACCCCCACAAGTGTATACCATCCAACCCCCTCCCCCACCCCCACAAGTGTATACCATCCAACCCCTCCCCCACCCCAAGTATATACCATCCAACCCCTCCCCCACCCCAAGTGTATACCATCCAACCCCCTTCCCCACCCCCACAAGTGTATACCATCCAACCCCTCCCCCACCCCAAGTATATACCATCCAACCCCTCCCCCACCCCAAGTGTATACCATCCAACCCCCTCCCCCACCCCCACAAGTGTATACCATCCAACTCCTCCCCCACCCCAAGTGAATACCATCCACCTCTTCCCCCAACCCCCACAAGTGTATACCATCCAACTTCTCCCCCCCCCAAGTGTATACCATCCAACCCCCCCCCAAGTGTATACCATCCAACCGCTCCCTCACCCCCCCAAGTGTATACCATCCAACCGCTCCCCCACCCTCCCCAGTGTATACCATCCAACCGATCCCCCACCCTCCCCAGTGTATACCATCCAACCGCTTCCCCAGTGTATACCATCCAATCGCTTCCCCAGTGTATACCATCCAACCGATCCCCCACCCTCCCCAGTGTATACCATCCAACCGCTTCCCCAGTGTATACCATCCAACCGCTCCCCCACCCTCTCCAAGTGTATACCATCCAACCCCTCCCCCACCCCAAGTATATACCATCCAACCCCTCCCCCACCCCAAGTGTATACCATCCAACCCCCTTCCCCACCCCCACAAGTGTATACCATCCAACCCCTCCCCCACCCCAAGTATATACCATCCAACCCCTCCCCCACCCCAAGTGTATACCATCCAACCCCCTCCCCCACAAGTGTATACCATCCAACTCCTCCCCCACCCCAAGTGAATACCATCCACCTCTTCCCCCAACCCCCACAAGTGTATACCATCCAACTTCTCCCCCCCCAAGTGTATACCATCCAACCCCCCCCCCCCCCAAGTGTATACCATCCAACCGCTCCCTCACCCCCCCAAGTGTATACCATCCAACCGCTCCCCCACCCTCCCCAGTGTATACCATCCAACCGATCCCCCACCCTCCCCAGTGTATACCATCCAACCGCTTCCCCAGTGTATACCATCCAATCGCTTCCCCAGTGTATACCATCCAACCGATCCCCCACCCTCCCCAGTGTATACCATCCAACCGCTTCCCCAGTGTATACCATCCAATCGCTTCCCCAGTGTATACCATCCAACCGCTCCCCCACCCTCCCCAGTGTATACCATCCAACCGCTTCCCCAGTGTATACCATCCAACCGCTCCCCCACCCTCTCCAAGTGTATACCATCCAACCCCTCCCCCACCCCAAGTATATACCATCCAACCCCTCCCCCACCCCAAGTGTATACCATCCAACCCCCTCCCCCACCCCCACAAGTGTATACCATCCAACTCCTCCCCCACCCCAAGTGAATACCATCCACCTCCTCCACCAACCCCCACAACTGTACACCATCCAACTCCTCCCCCACCCCAAGTGCATACCATCCAACCCCTCCCCCACAAGTGTATACCATCCAACCCCTCCCCCACAAGTGTATACCATCCAACCCCTCCCCCACAAGTGTATACCATCCAACCCCTCCCCCACAATGTATAACATTCGGCCCCAATGCCCCCAATGTATAACCTCAGATCCCTCCCAAGAACCCCCCCCCCCTTGGTGTATAACATCCAATCCAACTCCTCACCTTTCCGGTGTATAACCTCCAACCCCTCACACCTACCCCCGATGTATAACATCCAGCCCCCCTTCCCCCTCTGAAAAGGCTGTTTCAATATTCTACATAATTTTTAAGGTGAACCTAATTAATTAAGTGGCATGCGCCTCTTAGGTTTGCCTTACTCCACCACCCCCATCATTGGGATTGGCCTGCACTACACCAGTCTTAAGGCCCCGTCACACGCAGAGATAAATCTTTGGCAGATCTGTGGTTGCAGTGAAATAATGGACATATTGTTCCATTTGTACACAGCCACAAACCTGCCACTGATTGTCCACAATTTCACTGCAACCACAGATCTGCCGCAGATTTATCTGTGTGTGTGACAGGGCCTTCAAATTAATCGGGCCTGCAGATTTGTATGATAAATCTGTATTTTCCAACCATCACCACTAGAGGGAGCTCACGACAAAGACATGTCTAGAACCATTATCGAACTCTATAAGAATAGGCAGTGAGCTCCCCCTAGTGGCTGAATGAAGGATTAACATGATTAAGTTGAAGGTTTTTGGGGGGTTTTTGTTTGTTCGTTCAACAGTTCCCCTATATGGTGACAGTATGCCCATTTTTAGAACTTCTTCCCCTCCCGCAGATTTTCTAGGGTCTCTTGAGAGCAGGGGATGATGACCCGCTCTGCTCACCTCACTCTCATGAAGGGGTTGTACAGAAATTCTTCCTCAAGGCTGGAGGGGACGGTGGGAATGTCGTCATCATCGCGAGCCTGGAAAAAAAAAAAAAAAAAGAGTACATGGAAGTAAAACAAATCAGTTTTTAAAGATATAGTCACCCAGATTTTGCGGTCCCTGATGAGCAAATGTGTCAATTTATAGAATTAAATAGAAGCAAAGAACGGCATAGCATTACTTCAATACAAAACACTGCCCAGAGACAACAATGTGCGCGGTTATTTTTTCTGATCTCCGACATCCCCTTTAAGTTCATTTGGTTGTGATTCGCCGACGAAGGTCTCTTACAGAACATTGTGGATAACACCCATAGTCACTGTCACACCTTGGCCCAGGCCAGTTTCTCCTTCACATGTTCATTTTCTGGTTCCACCTTTAGAGCAAATTTCAGGTTCCGAACGGTGTATTCATGTCCACAAAACACTTTCTACAAAGCAAGAAAAAAGAATATTCTCCGTTATTTCAAAGACATTCCAGGAATACCAACCTTTAGAGGAGTGACATGTCTGAGTTAAGTTGCTATCAAGATAATATAATGTTCCTATGATGGGTCACTCCAGAGCTGCACTCACTATTCTGCTGGTGCAGTCATCGTGTACATACATTACATTACTGATCCTGAGTTACCTCCTGTATTATACTAAAGAGCTGCACTCACTATTCTGCTGGTGCAGTCACTGTGTACATACATTACATTACTGATCCTGAGTTACCTCCTGTATTATCCTCCAGAGCTGCACTCACTATTCTGCTGGTGCAGTCACTGTGTACATACATTACATTACTGATCCTGAGTTACCTCCTGTATTATACTCCAGAGCTGCACTCACTATTCTGCTGGTGCAGTCACTGTGTACGCACATTACATTACTGATCCTGAGTTACCTCCTGTATTATCCTCCAGAGCTGCACTCACTATTCTGCTGGTGCAGTCACTGTGTACATACATTACATTACTGATCCTGTACTGATCCTGAGTTACATCCTATATTATACTCCAGAGCTGAACTCACTATTCTGCTAATGCAGTCATTGTGTACATACATTACTGATCCTGAGTTACCTCCCGAATTATACTCCAGAGCTGCACTCACTATTCTGCTGGTGCAGTCACTGTGTACATACATTACTGATCCTGTACTGATCCTGAGTTACATCCTGTATTATACTCCAGAGCTGTACTCACTATTCTGCTGGTGCAGTCACTGTGTACATACATTACATTACTTATCCTGTACTGATCCTGAGTTACCTCCTGTATTATACTCCAGAGCTGCACTCACTATTCTGCTGGTGAAGTCACTGTGTATATACATTACTGATCCTGAGTTATATATGCTGTATTATACTCCAGAGCTGCACTCCCTATTCTGCTAGTGCAGTCACTGTGTACATACATTACATTACTGATCCTGAGTTACATCCTGTATTATGCTCCAGAGCTGCACTCACTATTCTGCTGGTGAAGTCACTGTGTATATACATTAGTGATCCTGAGTTATATATGCTGTATTATACTCCAGAGTTGCACTCACTATTCTGCTGGTGCATTCACTGTGCACATACATTACATTACTGATCCTCGGTTACCTCCTGCATTATACTCCAGAGCTGCACTCACTATTCTGCTGGTGCAGTCACTGTGTACATACATTACATTACTGATCCTGAGTTACATCCTGTATTATACTCCAGAGCTGCACTCACTATTCTGCTGGTGCAGTCACTGTGTACATACATTACATTACTGATCCTGAGTTACCTCCCGTATTATACTCCAGAGCTGCACTCACTATTCTGCTGGTGCAGTCACTGTGTACATACATTACTGATCCTGAGTTATATCCTGTATTATACCCCAGAGCTGCACTCACTATTCTGCTGGTGCAGTCACTGTGTACATACATTACATAACCTGAGTCCCTGGATGTGACGTACCGTCTCAGGGGGCAGTGAACTTAAAGTTTCTAACAAGTTTTTGTACATTTGCTCAGCAGTCCCTTCAAAGAACTGTCCACAGCCTCCGACGAACAAGGTATCCCCTGGTGGAAGGAAATTAGGAAATAAATAAATAAAATAAATAAATAAATAAATAAATACAGGTCACTCTGTGAATATTTGTGCACAGTCTAATTCAGGGACTTTCCAGGACACAGGACATGATTATTAGACAACTAGCACTCCACCGTGGCTGACTGTATGCTGGGAGTTGTAGTTTTGCAGCAGTCTGACCACTGTACATCCAATAACCAAATCACCTGAAAACAGGGCCGGGGCGTCCAGACATCCGTCCTCCCACATGTAGAAGCAGACGTGACCTGACGTGTGACACGGGGTGAAAAGACATTTCACATTTATGCCCCCGAACTGTGGAGACATTTCATTCACATTCAGAGGCTGAGATCGTGTCCTGGACTCGTCCTGCTGCAGTTTCGTTACAATGTATCAGTCCGATCATTACCTTTAAGATTTGGTTGTGAACGACCCTGTGCGTTAATCCTCCGATTCGCTCGTCTGTGCCATACACCGGCAGATCGGGAAACTGCTTTACGAGTTCCGTATTTCCCCGGGAATGATCCCTTTAATGAAAAAAAATCAAGGTGACAGAAGCGGGTTTGATGCTATATCTGGGGAGGGGGGGGAGGTCTATTGGTGGGATCCTCTCCGACCCGGATGATACTCACAGATGGTGGTGGGTGCTCAGGATGGCCTTCAGGTTTGCTTTCTCTTTCTGCACAATGTCCAGAAGCTGCAGGTAAAGCAAGACGTTATTATCACCCTGAGCGCCTCCCACCATGCAGACACGTCCTTAAAGGGGTATTTCCATCTCCAAGATCCTATCCCAAAATGTAGCAGGTGTAATAACAATATTATCAAATACCTCCAATTAGAGATGTAGTATAGTTCTCCTGATTAGCCATGTTTACCTCATGTTAAGGGTATTGCAGCTTAGGTATCCATAGTTATGACCACTCATATAGTCACAGTTAATTGATTGTGGTCATAGCCATGGATATCTAAGGTCCTGGAATGCCCCAAACATGAGGTAAACAACATGGATAATCAGGAGGACTATACTACATCCCTAATTGGAGGTGGTATTTGCTAATATTATTATTACACCTACTACATATTGAAATGGCATCTTGGAGATGGGAATAACCCTTCAAATAAGATGCCCCCTGATCACTCACACACACACACCCACACATAT
The DNA here is from genome assembly GCF_048569485.1 of Anomaloglossus baeobatrachus. Taxonomy (NCBI): domain Eukaryota; kingdom Metazoa; phylum Chordata; class Amphibia; order Anura; family Aromobatidae; genus Anomaloglossus; species Anomaloglossus baeobatrachus. Next base: position 285,108,525 of record NC_134359.1, on the reverse strand, counting down.
ATATTATATACACATACACACACAGTATATATACATAGTATATATACAGACACAGTGTAAATATTTGTGTGGGGGGGATTATAGGAGGGAAATGACAACCAAAATGGCCGCCGCAACGTGCCCCCTGAATAATATACACACACTGAGAAAAGTGTGCTCTGATTGATTACTATAAGTGTCACGGGCGGGGAGGAGGCCGCCGCCGCTGTGCTATCGCTGGCGCCCGGGTCCCGCGCTGCTGCTGCTCGGTGGCTCGAGCGGTGGGCCTGATCCGGGGACTCGAGCGGCGCTCCTCGCCCGTGCAGTGAAAGGGGTGGTTTTGGGGTTTGGGGAATCGGTCCGTGACGCCACCCACGGGTTGTGGTGAGGTTGGGGCACCACCACTGCTCTGGACGGGGATCCCGGGAGCGATGACAGGGAGCAGCCGAGATGTTTCTTTCCCCTCCGTGGGTAGGGGGATTTGGTGGTCCTGGGGCCCGGTGAGGATGTCGGGGAGGCAGGGTTGGCGAGGTGCAGGGTCGCGGGGGCAGTGCGGTGCCGGATGGCACGGTAGTACTCACTCAGCCAAGAATGGATACAGAGTCTCCGGTAAAACAAACGGCTGGATGGACGGGTCCCGCAGCCAGCTGCTGTGGTTACTCCCTGTAGGTTGGTGGTGGCTGCCTTTCCCTGCACCTGTTGTGTATCTTCGGTCCCGATGGCTTCCCACCGGTAACCCGCTCCCCAGCTTGGATATGGGCCGGAGGAGCCCCTTTTGCCCGCAGGCTCTGGCCCTGGGAATTCTAACTGTGGCGGTAGTTGTATTTCCCTTTCTCGGTTTGGACGGTTGCCTTCAGTCGGGTCTTTGTTGCTAGGAAACCCCGGAGGTTCCGGTCGCTAACGGATTTGACCGGTTTAACGGCGACTCCAAAGCCTGGTCGGCGTCCGTAGGCCCTGCCGGTTTGTGCTGGCTTCTCTTTGCTCCCCGGTTCGGTACCGGCGGGCCACCGCCCTCCCCCGGTCCTACGGTTCCACATCAATCGGCCTCTCCTGTAGACGGCCACCGCCGTCTGCCAACCTTGCTCTTGGTGCCCGGGCCACGTACCCGGACACGGTCAGTCTGCTCCTCTCCTACTCCTTCTCCTTCACTCTCCCTAACTGAACTCCCTTCCTTTCCCGCCTCCAGGACTGTGAACTCCTCAGTGGGTGGGGCCAACCGCCTGGCCCCACCCCACCTGGTGTGGACATCAGCCCCTGGAGGGAGGCAACAAGGATTTGTGTGTGACTGGTGTGCCTATCTCGGGGTGTGGGGTGTGTTGTTGCAGTACCTGTGACGACCTGGCTAGTCCAGGGCGCCACAAAAGCTTTTAGCAACCAATCAGAGCTCACCTTTCATTCTGTGAACAGAAATGGAAAAATAAAACACAGCCTCTGATTGGTTTCTATGAGCACATAGTAACAAATCAGCGGCTGGGTTTCATTTTTCCATCGCTGTCCACAGACAGAAAGGTGAACTCTGATTGGTTGGCAAGAGCTCACAGTAAGGAATCACAGCTCTTCTTTCATTCTGTGAACACAAGTGGAAAAATGAAACACCGCCTTTGATTGGTTGCTAAGGGTTCATAGTAACCAATCAGAGCACACCTTCCATTCTGTGAAAAGCGATAGAATAGCAATGGAAAAATGAAACACAGCCTCTGATTGGTAACTATGGGCTCTTGCCAGCCAATCAGAGCTCATCTTTAATTTAATGAACAGCAATGGAGAAATTAAACATGCCCTCTGATTGGTTGCAAAGGACGACAAAGTCCTATTTCTCCTGATTTAGGCCCTGCATATTTTAAGTTTTTCTTACTTTTTTAGCAACAGATGCATCGACCACAATGGCGTCTCTTGTATGTTCCTCTATAACAAGATACATATAGTTATCATCCAATACCGAGATCACCTTCACCTTCATGGCCAATCCACCTGTATGGATGGAGAAATAAGACACATATCACCATGTTTTCCAGTATTGTGATGCGGCAGGAATGTGTTGCTTTTTACCAGATAAAGCGATACATCAAATGAGGAAACTTTTCAGGAAGTGTCATCAGTGACATCTGAAAAAAGGGACCAAACAGACCCAATATCTGCAGCATTAGGATCAATACAAACCAAATACTAGTGCTCTGTACTCGTAACTAGTGATGAGCGGGCACTACCATGCTCGGGTGTTCAGTACTCGTAACTAGTGATGAGCGGGCACTACCATGCTCGGGTGTTCAGTACTCGTAACTAGTGATGAGCGGGACTACCATGTTCCGGTGCTCGGTACTCGTAACTAGTGATGAGCGGGCACTACCATGCTCGGATGCTCAGTACTCGTAACTAGTGATGAGCGGGCACTACCATGCTCGGATGCTCAGTACTCGTAACTAGTGATGAGTGGGCACTACCATGCTCGGGTGCTCAGTACTCGTAACTAATGATGAGCGGGCACTACCATGCTCGGGTGCTCAGTACTGGTAACTAGTGATGAGTGGGCACTACCATGCTCGGGTGCTCAGTACTGGTAACTAGTGATGAGCGGGCACTACCATGCTCGGGTGCTCAGTACTGGTAACTAGTGATGAGCGGGCACTAACATGCTCAGGTGCTCAGTACTGGTAACTAGTGATGAGCGGGCACTACCATGCTCGGGGGCTCAGTACTAGTAACTAGTGATGAGTGGGCACTACCATGCTCGGGGGCTCAGTACTAGTAACTAGTGATGAGTGGGCACTACCATGCTCAGGTGCTCAGTACTGGTAACTAGTGATGAGCGGGCACTACCATGCTCGGGTGCTCAGTACTCGTAACTAGTGATGAGCGAGCACTACCATGCTCGGGTGCTCAGTACTGGTAACTAGTGATGAGTGGGCACTACCATGCTCAGGTGCTCAGTACTGGTAACTAGTGATGAGCAGGCACTACCATGCTCGGGTGCTCTGTACTGGTAACTAGTGATGAGCGGACACTACCATGCTCAGGTGCTCAGTACTGGTAACTAGTGATGAGCAGGCACTACCATGCTCGGGTGTTCAGTACTCGTAACTAGTGATGAGCGGACACTACCATGCTCAGGTGCTCAGTACTGGTAACTAGTGATGAGCGGGCACTACCATGCTCGGGTGCTCAGTACTGGTAACTAGTGATGAGCGGACACTACCATGCTCGGGTGCTCAGTACTGGTAACTAGTGATGAGCGGGCACTACCATGCTCGGGTGCTCAGTACTGGTAACTAGTGATGAGCGGGCACTACCATGCTCGGGTGCTCAGTACTGGTAACTAGTGATGAGCGGGCACTACCATGCTCGGGTGCTCAGTACTGGTAACTAGTGATGAGTGGGCACTACCATGCTCGGGTGCTCTGTACTGGTAACTAGTGATGAGCGGGCACTACCATGCTCGGGTGCTCAGTACTGGTAACTAGTGATGAGCGAGCACTACCATGCTCGGGTGCTCTGTACTGGTAACTAGTGATGAGCGGGCACTACCATGCTCGGGTCTGGTAACTAGTGATGAGCGGGCACTACCATGCTCGGGTGCTCAGTACTCATAACTAGTGATGAGCGGGCACTACCATGCTCGGGTGCTCAGTACTGGTAACTAGTGATGAGCAGGCACTACCATGCTCGGGTGTTCAGTACTCGTAACTAGTGATGAGCGGACACTACCATGCTCAGGTGCTCAGTACTGGTAACTAGTGATGAGCGGGCACTACCATGCTCGGGTGCTCAGTACTGGTAACTAGTGATGAGCGGGCACTACCATGCTCGGGTGCTCAGTACTTGTAACTAGTGATGAGCGGGCACTACCATGCTCGGGTGCTCAGTACTCGTAACTAGTGATGAGCGGGCACTACCATGCTCGGGTGCTCAGTACTCATAACTAGTGATGAGCGGGCACTACCATGCTCGGGTGCTCAGTACTGGTAACTAGTGATGAGCAGGCACTACCATGCTCGGGTGTTCAGTACTGGTAACTAGTGATGAGCAGGCACTACCATGCTCGGGTGTTCAGTACTCGTAACTAGTGATGAGCGGGCACTACCATGCTCAGGTGCTCAGTACTGTTAACTAGTGATGAGCGGGCACTACCATGCTCGGGTGCTCAGTACTGGTAACTAGTGATGAGCGGACACTACCATGCTCGGGTGCTCAGTACTGGTAACTAGTGATGAGCGGGCACTACCATGCTCGGGTGCTCAGTACTGGTAACTAGTGATGAGCGGACACTACCATGCTCGGGTGCTCAGTACTGGTAACTAGTGATGAGTGGGCACTACCATGCTCGGGTGTTCAGTACTCGTAACTAGTGATGAGCGGGCACTACCATGCTCGGTTGCTCAGTACTCATAACTAGTGATGAGCGGGCACTACCATGCTCAGGTGTTCAGTACTGGTAACTAGTGATGAGCGGGCACTACCATGCTCGGGTGCTCAGTACTGGTAACTAGTGATGAGCGGGCACTACCATGCTCTGCTGCTCAGTACTAGTAACTAGTGATGAGCGGGCACTACCATGCTCGGGTGCTCAGTACTAGTAACTAGTGATGAGCGGGCACTACCATGCTCGGGTGCTCAGTACTGGTAACTAGTGATGAGCGGGCACTACCATGCTCGGGTGCTCAGTACTCGTAACTAGTGATGAGCGGGCACTACCATGCTCGGGTGCTCAGTACTGGTAACTAGTGATGAGCGGGCACTACCATGCTCGGGTGCTCAGTACTCGTAACTAGTGATGAGCGGGCACTACCATGCTCAGGTGCTCGGTACTCGTAACTAGTGATGAGCGGGCACTACCATGCTCGGGTGCTCAGTACTGGTAACTAGTGATGAGCGGGCACTACCATGCTCGGGTGCTCAGTACTGGTAACGAGTGATGAGTGGGCACTACCATGCTCGGGTGCTCAGTACTCGTAACTAGTGATGAGCGGGCACTACCATGCTCAGGTGCTCAGTACTGGTAACTAGTGATGAGCGGGCACTACCATGCTCAGGTGCTCAGTACTCGTAACTAGTGATGAGCGGGCACTACCATGCTCAGGTGCTCAGTACTGGTAACTAGTGATGAGCGGGCACTACCATGCTCAGGGGCTCAGTACTGGTAACTAGTGATGAGCGGGCACTACCATGCTCGGGTGCTCTGTACTCGTAACTAGTGATGAGCGGGCACTACCATGCTCGGGTGCTCTGTACTCGTAACTAGTGATGAGCGGGCACTACCATGCTCGGGTGCTCTGTACTCGTAACTAGTGATGAGCGGGCACTATCATGCTCGGGTGCTCAGTACTGGTAACTAGTGATGAGCGGGCACTACCATGCTCGGGTGCTCTGTACTCGTAACTAGTGATGAGCGGGCACTACCATGCTCGGGGGCTCAGTACTGGTAACTAGTGATGAGCGGGCACTATCATGCTCGGGTGCTCAGTACTGGTAACTAGTGATGAGCGGGCACTATCATGCTCGGGTGCTCAGTACTGGTAACTAGTGATGAGCGGGCACTACCATGCTCGGGTGCTCAGTACTCGTAACTAGTGATGAGTGGGCACTATCATGCTCGGGTGCTCAGTACTGGTAACTAGTGATGAGCGGGCACTACCATGCTCGGGTGCTCTGTACTCGTAACTAGTGATGAGCGGGCACTACCATGCTCGGGGGCTCAGTACTGGTAACTAGTGATGAGCGGGCACTATCATGCTCGGGGGCTCAGTACTGGTAACTAGTGATGAGCGGGCACTACCATGCTCGGGGGCTCAGTACTGGTAACTAGTGATGAGCGGGCACTATCATGCTCGGGGGCTCAGTACTGGTAACTAGTGATGAGCGGGCACTACCATGCTCAGGTGCTCCGTACTGGTAACTAGTGATGAGCGGGCACTATCATGCTCGGGGGCTCAGTACTGGTAACTAGTGATGAGCGGGCACTACCATGCTCAGGTGCTCAGTACTGGTAACTAGTGATGAGCGGGCACTACCATGCTCGGGTGCTCAGTACTGGTAACTAGTGATGAGCGGGCACTACCATGCTCAGGGGCTCAGTACTGGTAACTAGTGATGAGCGGGCACTACCATGCTCGGGTGTTCAGTACTGGTAACTAGTGATGAGCGGGCACTACCATGCTCGGGAGCTCAGTACTGGTAACTAGTGATGAGCGGGCACTACCATGCTCGGGTGCTCAGTACTGGTAACTAGTGATGAGCGGGCACTACCATGCTCAGGTGCTCAGTACTCGTAACTAGTGATGAGCGGGCACTATCATGCTCGGGGGCTCAGTACTGGTAACTAGTGATGAGCGGGCACTACCATGCTCGGGGGCTCAGTACTGGTAACTAGTGATGAGCGGGCACTATCATGCTCGGGGGCTCAGTACTGGTAACTAGTGATGAGCGGGCACTACCATGCTCAGGTGCTCCGTACTGGTAACTAGTGATGAGCGGGCACTATCATGCTCGGGGGCTCAGTACTGGTAACTAGTGATGAGCGGGCACTACCATGCTCAGGTGCTCAGTACTGGTAACTAGTGATGAGCGGGCACTACCATGCTCGGGTGCTCAGTACTGGTAACTAGTGATGAGCGGGCACTACCATGCTCAGGGGCTCAGTACTGGTAACTAGTGATGAGCGGGCACTACCATGCTCGGGTGTTCAGTACTGGTAACTAGTGATGAGCGGGCACTACCATGCTCGGGAGCTCAGTACTGGTAACTAGTGATGAGCGGGCACTACCATGCTCGGGTGCTCAGTACTGGTAACTAGTGATGAGCGGGCACTACCATGCTCGGGTGCTCAGTACTCGTAACTAGTGATGAGCGGGCACTACCATGCTCAGGTGCTCAGTACTGGTAACTAGTGATGAGCGGGCACTACCATGCTCGGGTGCTCAGTACTGGTAACTAGTGATGAGCGGGCACTACCATGCTCAGGTGCTCAGTACTGGTAACTAGTGATGAGCGGGCACTACCATGCTCGGGTGCTCAGTACTGGTAACTAGTGATGAGCGGGCACTACCATGCTCGGGTGCTCAGTACTGGTAACTAGTGATGAGCGGGCACTACCATGCTCGGGTGCTCTGTACTGGTAACTAGTGATGAGCGGGCACTACCATGCTCAGGTGCTCAGTACTGGTAACTAGTGATGAGCGGGCACTACCATGCTCAGGTGCTCTGTACTCGTAACTAGTGATGAGCGGGCACTACCATGCTCGGGTGCTCAGTACTGGTAACTAGTGATGAGCGGGCACTACCATGCTCGGGTGCTCTGTACTCGTAACTAGTGATGAGCGGGCACTACCATGCTCGGGTGCTCTGTACTCGTAACTAGTGATGAGCGGGCACTATCATGCTCGGGTGCTCAGTACTGGTAACTAGTGATGAGCGGGCACTACCATGCTCGGGTGCTCTGTACTCGTAACTAGTGATGAGCGGGCACTACCATGCTCGGGGGCTCAGTACTGGTAACTAGTGATGAGCGGGCACTATCATGCTCGGGTGCTCAGTACTGGTAACTAGTGATGAGCGGGCACTATCATGCTCGGGTGCTCAGTACTGGTAACTAGTGATGAGCGGGCACTACCATGCTCGGGTGCTCAGTACTCGTAACTAGTGATGAGTGGGCACTATCATGCTCGGGTGCTCAGTACTGGTAACTAGTGATGAGCGGGCACTACCATGCTCGGGTGCTCTGTACTCGTAACTAGTGATGAGCGGGCACTACCATGCTCGGGGGCTCAGTACTGGTAACTAGTGATGAGCGGGCACTACCATGCTCGGGTGCTCAGTACTCGTAACTAGTGATGAGTGGGCACTATCATGCTCGGGTGCTCAGTACTGGTAACTAGTGATGAGCGGGCACTACCATGCTCGGGTGCTCTGTACTCGTAACTAGTGATGAGCGGGCACTACCATGCTCGGGGGCTCAGTACTGGTAACTAGTGATGAGCGGGCACTATCATGCTCGGGGGCTCAGTACTGGTAACTAGTGATGAGCGGGCACTACCATGCTCGGGGGCTCAGTACTGGTAACTAGTGATGAGCGGGCACTATCATGCTCGGGTGCTCTGTACTGGTAACTAGTGATGAGCGGGCACTACCATGCTCAGGTGCTCAGTACTGGTAACTAGTGATGAGCGGGCACTACCATGCTCAGGTGCTCTGTACTCGTAACTAGTGATGAGCGGGCACTACCATGCTCGGGTGCTCAGTACTGGTAACTAGTGATGAGCGGGCACTACCATGCTCGGGTGCTCAGTACTGGTAACTAGTGATGAGCGGGCACTACCATGCTCGGGTGCTCAGTACTCGTAACTAGTGATGAGCGGGCACTACCATGCTCAGGTGCTCAGTACTCGTAACTAGTGATGAGCGGGCACTACCATGCTCGGGTGCTCAGTACTGGTAACTAGTGATGAGCGGGCACTACCATGCTCAGGTGCTCAGTACTGGTAACGAGTGATGAGCGGGCACTACCATGCTCGGGTGCTCAGTACTGGTAACTAGTGATGAGCGGGCACTACCATGCTCGGGTGCTCAGTACTGGTAACTAGTGATGAGCGGGCACTACCATGCTCGGGTGCTCAGTACTGGTAACTAGTGATGAGCGGGCACTACCATGCTCGGGTGCTCTGTACTCGTAACTAGTGATGAGCGGGCACTACCATGCTCAGGTGCTCAGTACTGGTAACGAGTGATGAGCGGGCACTACCATGCTCGGGTGCTCAGTACTGGTAACTAGTGATGAGCGGGCACTACCATGCTCAGGTGCTCAGTACTGGTAACGAGTGATGAGCGGGCACTACCATGCTCGGGTGCTCAGTACTGGTAACGAGTGATGAGTGGGCACTACCATGCTCAGGTGCTCAGTACTGGTAACGAGTGATGAGCGGGCACTACCATGCTCGGGTGCTCAGTACTGGTAACTAGTGATGAGCG